>NW_027510553.1:0-32968 GCF_048772815.1 Callospermophilus lateralis | reverse complement strand
CATTGAGAGGGGTTGCCAAGCTTCTAAGAAATTACGAGTTTCCAAAATACCAGCAAATATTTTTTCACCCAATCTTGATGATAATTGTTGCTAATGATCAGTACACAAATCCCACTTGGCTCACCAAATTTTGTTCTTCTAGGTTGAAGCGCTCGTCTACAGTAGCAGTTTTTATATTTAGGTTTCACTCTGTTCTCTCCTATATAGATATATGAATTTGGAACTCTAAATCCAACATGGATTGTAGTAGCTCTTTGAAACGTGACAAAATAAAGGATTTTCTGAGTTTTGTCTCTATGGTTTGTTTCCTCTTCAAGTAGCCCTAGGCACAGACTGTGGAAAAGCACTTTCATTGAGAGTGGTTGCCAAGCTTCTAAGAAATAACGAGTTTCCGAAATACCAGAAAATTTTTTTCACCCAATCTTGATGATACTTGGTGGTCATGATCAGTACACAGATCCCACTTGGCTAACCAAATTTGTTCTTCTAGGTTGAAGCGTTCGTCTACAGTAGCAGTTTTTATATTTAGGTTTCACTCTGTTCTCTCATATATAGATAGATGAATTTGGAACTCTAAATCCAACATGGTTTGTAGTAGCTCTTTGAAACTTGACAAAATAAAGGAGTTCTGAGTTTTGTCTCTATGGTTTGTTTCCTCTTCAAGTCGCCCTAGGCACAGACTGTGGAAAAGCACTTTCATTGAGAGGGGTTGCGAAGCCTCTAAGAAATAACGAGTTTCCGAAATACCAGCAAATATTTTTTATCCCAATCTTGATGATACTTGGTGGTAATGATCAGTACACAGATCCCACTTGTCTCACCAAATTTTGTTCTTCTAGGTTGAAGCGTTCATCTACAGTAGCAGTTTTTATATTAGGTTTCACTCTGTTCTCTCATATATAGATAGATGAATTTGGAACTCTAAATCCAACATGGTTTGTAGTAGCTCTTTGAAACTTGACAAAATAAAGGAGTTCTGAGTTTTGTCTCTATGGTTTGTTTCCTCTTCAAGTAGCCCTAGGCACAGACTGTTGAAAACTACTTTCATTGAGAGGTGTTGCAAAGTTTCTAAGAAATAAAGAGTTTCCGATATACCAGCAAATATTTTTTCACCCAATCTTGATGATACTTGGAGGTAATGATCAGTACACAATTCCCACTTGGCTCACCAAATTTTGTTCTTCTAGGTTGAAGCGTTCGTCTACAGTAGCCGTTTATATATTTAGGTTTCACTGTTCTCTCATATATAGATAGATGAATTTGGAACTCTAAATCCAACATGGTTTGTAGTAGCTCTTTGAAACTTGAAAAAATAAAGGATTTCTGAGTTTTGTCTCTATGGATTGTTTCCTCTTCAATTAGCCCTAGGCACACACTGTGGAAAAGCACTTTCATTGAGAGGGGTTGCCAAGCTTCTAAGAAATAACGAGTTTCCGAAATACCAGCAAATATTTTTTCACCCAATCTTGATGATACTTGTTACTAATGATCAGTAACAAGTCCCACTTGGCTCACCAAATTTTGTTCTTCTAGGTAGAAGCGTTCGTCTACAGTAGCAGTTTTTATATATAGGTTTCCCTCTGTTCCCTCCTATATAGATAGATGAATTTGGAACTCTATATCCAACATGGTTTGTCGTAGCTCTTTGAAACTTGACAAAATAAAGGAGTTCTCAGTTTTGTCTCTATGGTTTGTTTCCTCTTCAAGTAGCCCCAGGCACAGACTGTGGAAATATACTTTCATTGAGATGGGTTGAGAAGCTTCTAAGTAATAACGAGTTTCCGAAATACCAGCAAATATTTTTTCACCCAATCTTGATGATACTTGGTGGTAAAGATCAGTACACAAATCCCACTTGGCTCACCAAATTTTGTGCTTCTAGGTTGACCGTTCGTCTACAGTAGCAGTTTTATAGTTAGGTTTCCCTCTGTTCTCTCATATATAGATAGATGAATTTGGAACTCTAAATCCAACATGGTTTGTAGTAGCTCCTTCAAACTTGAAAAAATAAAGGAGTTCTCAGTTTTCTCTCTATGGTTTGTTTCCTCTTCAAGTAGCCCTAGGCACAGACTGTGGAAAAGCACTTTCATTGAGAGGGGTTGAGAAGCTTCTAAGAAATTACGATTTTCCGAAATACCAGCAAATATTTTTTCACCCAATCTTGATGATACTTGGTGGTAATGATCAGAACACAAATCCCACTTGGCTCACCAAATTTTGTACTTCTAGGCTGAAGCGTTCGTCTACAGTAGCAGTTTTTATATTTAGGTTTCCCTCTGTTCTCTCCTATATAAATAGATGAATTTGGAACTCTAAATCCAACATGGTTTATAGTAGCTCTTTGAAACTTGAAAAAATAAAGGAGTTCTCAGTTTTGTCTCTATGGTTTGTTTCCTCTTCCAGTAGCCCTAGGCACTGACTGTGGAAAAGCACTTTCATTGAGAGGGGTTGCCAATCTTCTAAGAAATTACGAGTTTCCGAAATACCAGCAAATATTTTTTCACCCAATCTTGATGATACTTGGTGGTAATGATCAGTACACAAATCCCACTTGGCTCACCAAATTTTGTTCTTCTAGGTTGAAGCGTTCGTCTACAGTAGCAGTTTTTATATTTAGGTTTCCCTCTGTTCTCTCCTATATAGATAGATGATTTTGGAACTCTAAATCCATCATGGTTTGTAGTAGCTCTTTGAAACTTGACAAAATGAAGGAGTTCTCAGTTTTGTCTCTATGGTTTGTTTCCTCTTCAAGTAGCCCTAGTCACAGACTGTGGAAATGTACTTTCATTGAGATGGGTTGAGAAGCTTCTAAGAAATAACGAGTTTCTGAAATACCAGCAAATATTTTTTCACCCAAACTTGATGATACTTGGTGGTAATGATCAGTACACAAATCCCACTTGGCTCACCAAATTTTATTCTTCTAGTTTGAGGCTTTCGTCTACAGTAGCAGTTTTTATATTTAGTTTCCCTCTGTTCTCTCCTATATAGATAGATGAATTTGGAACTCTAAATCCAACATGGTTTGTAGTAGCTCTTTGAAACTTGAGAAAATAAAAAAGTTCTCAGTTTTGTCTCTATGGTTTGTTTCCTCTTCAAGTAGTCCTAGGCACAGACTGTGGAAAACACTTTCATTGAGATGGGTTGCCAAGCTTCTAAGAAATAACGAGTTTCCGAAATACCAGCAAATATTTTTTCACCCAATCTTGATGATACTTGGTGGTAATGATCAGTACACAAATCCCACTTGGCTCACCAAATTTTGTTCTTCTAGGTTGATGCGTTCGTCTACAGTAGCAGTTTTTATAGTTAGGTTTCCCTCTGTTCTCTCATATATAGATAGATGAATTTGGAACTCAAAATCCAACATGGTTTGTAGTAGCTCCTTGAAACTTGAAAAAATAAAGGAGTTCTCAGTTTTGTCTCTATGGTTTGTTTCCTCTTCGAGTAGCCTTAGGCACAGACTGTGGAAAAGCACTTTCATTGAGAGGCGTTGCCAAGCTTCTAAGAAATTACGAGTTTCCGAAATACCAGCAAATATTTTTTCACCCAATCTTGATGATACTTGGTGGTAATGATCAGTACACAAATCCCACTTGGCTCACCAAATTTTGTAGTTCTAGGTTGAGGCGTACGTCTACAGTAGCAGTTTTTATATATAGGTTTCCCTCTGTTCATTCCTATATAAATAGATGAATTTGGAACTCTAATTCCAACATGGTTTATAGTAGCTCTTTGAAACTTGACAAAATAAAGGACTTCTCAGTTTTGTCTCTATGGTTTGTTTCCTCTTCCAGTAGCCCTAGGCACAGACTGTGGAAAAGCACTTTCATTGAGAGGGGTTGCCAATCTTCTAAGAAATAACGAGTTTCCGAAATACCAGCAAATATTTTTTACCCAATCTTGATGATACTTGTTGCTAATGATCAGTACACAAATCCCACTTGGCTCACCAAATTTTGTTCTTCTAGGTTGAAGCGTTCGTCTACAGTAGCAGTTTTTATATTTAGGTTTCCCTCTGTTCTCTCCTATATAGATAGATGAATTTGGAACTCTAAATCCAACATGGATTGTAGTAGCTCTTTGAAACTTGACAAAATAAAGGAGTTGTGAGTTTTGTCTCTATGGTTTGTTCCTCTTCAAGTAGCCCTAGGCACAGACTGTGGAAATGTACTTTCATTGAGATGGGTTGAGAAGCTTCTAAGAAATAACGAGTTTCCGAAATACCAGCAAATATTTTTTCACCCAAACTTGATGATACTTGGTGGTAATGATCAGGACACAAATCCCACTTGGCTCAGCAAATTTTGTTCTTCTAGTTTGAAGCTTTCGTCTACAGTAGCAGTTTTTATATTTAGGTTTCCCTCTGTTCTCTCCTATATAGATAGATGAATTTGGAACTCCAAATCCAACATGGTTTGTAGTAGCTCTTTGAAACTCGATAAAATAAAGGAGTTCTCAGTTTTGTCTCTATGCTTTGTTTCCTCTTCAAGTAGCCGTAGGCACAGACTGTGGAAAAGCACTTTCATTGAAAGGGGTTGCCAAGCTTCTAAGAAATTACGAGTTTCCGAAATACCAGCAAATATTTTTTCACCCAATCTTGATGATACTTGGTGGTAATGATCAGTACACAAATCCCACTTGGCTCACCAAATTTTGTTTTTCTAGGTTGAAGCGTTTGTCTACATTAGCAGTTTTTATAGTTAGGTTTCCCTCTGTTCTCTCATATATAGATAGATGAATTTGGAACTCTAAATCCAACATGGTTTGTAGTAGCTCCTTGAAACTTGAAAAAATAAAGGAGTTCTCAGTTTTGTCTCTATGGTTTGTTTCCTCTTCAAGTAGCCCTAGGCAAAGACTGTGGAAAAGCACTTTCATTGAGAGGGGTTGCCAAGCTTCTAAGAAATTACGATTTTCCGAAATACCAGCAAATATTTTTTCACCCAATCTTGATGATACTTGGTGGTAATAATCAGAACACAAATCCCACTTGGCTCACCAAATTTTGTACTTCTAGGTTGAAGCGTTCGTCTACAGTAGCAGTTTTTATATTTAGGTTTCCCTCTGTTCTCTCCTATATAAATAGATGAATTTGGAACTCTAAATCCAACATGGTTTATAGTAGGTCTTTAAAACTTGAAAAAAATAAAGAGTTCTCAGTTTTGTCTTTATGGTTTGTTTCCTCTTCCAGTAGCCCTAGGTACTGACTGTGGAAAAGCACTTTCATTGAGAGGGGTTGCCAATCTTCTAAGAAATTACGAGTTTCCGAAATACCAGCAAATATTTTTTCACCCAATCTTGATGATACTTGGTGGTAATGATCAGTACACAAATTTGGCTCACCAAATTTTGTTCTTCTAGGTTGAAGCGTTCGTCTACAGTAGCAGTATTTATATTTAGGTTTCCCTCTGTTCTCTAATATATAGATAGATGATTTTGGAACTCTAAATCCAACATGGTTTGTAGTAGCTCTTTGAAACTTGAAAAAATGAAAAAGTTCTCAGTTTTGTCTCTATGGTTTGTTTCCTCTTCAAGTAGCCCTAGGCACAGACTGTGGAAATGTAGTTTCATTGAGATGGGTTGAGAAGCTTCTAAGATATAACGAGTTTCCGAAATACCAGCAAATATTTTTTCACCCAATCTTGATGATACTTGGTGGTAATGATAAGAACACAAATCCCACTTGGCTCACCAAATTTTGTACTTCTAGGTTGAAGCGTTCGTCTACATTAGCAGTTTTTATATTTAGGTTTCCCTCTGTTCTCTCCTATATAAATAGATGAATTTGGAACTCTAAATCCAACATGGTTTATAGTAGGTCTTTGAAACTTGAAAAAATAAAGAGTTCTCAGTTTTGTCTCTATGGTTTGTTTCCTCTTCCAGTAGCCCTAGGTACTGACTGTGGAAAAGCACTTTCATTGAGAGGCGTTGCCAATCTTCTAAGAAATTACGAGTTTCCGAAATACCAGCAAATATTTTTTCACCCAATATTGATGATACTTGGTGGTAATGATTAGTACACAAATCCCACTTGGCTCACCAAATTTTGTTCTTCTAGGTTGAAGCGTTCGTCTCCAGTAGCAGTATTTATATTTAGGTTTCCCTCTGTTCTCTCCTATATAGATAGATGATTTTGGAACTCTAAATCCAACATGGTTTGAAATAGCTCTTTGAAACTTGACAAAATGAAGGAGTGCTCAGTTTTTTCTCTATGGTTTGTTTTCTCTTCAAGTAGCCCTAGGCACAGACTGTGGAAATGTACTTTCATTGAGATGGGTTGAGAAGCTTCTAAGAAATAACGAGTTTCCGAAATACCAGCAAATATTTTTTCACCCAATCTTGATGATACTTGGTGGTAATTATCAGGACACAAATCCCACTTGGCTCACCAAATTTTGTTCTTCTAGGTTGAAGCGTTCGTCTACAGTAGCAGTTTTTATATTTAGGTTTCCCTCTTCTCTCCTATATAAATAGATGAATTTGGAACTCTAAATCCAACATGGTTTATAGTAGCTCTTTGAAACTTGACAAAATGAAGGAGTTCTCAGTTTTGTCTCTATGGTTTGTTTCCTCTTCCAGTAGCCCTAGGCACAGACTGTGGAAAAGCACTTTCATTGAGAGGGGTTGCCAAGCTTCTAAGAAATAACGAGTTTCCGAAATACCAGCAAATATTTTTTACCCACTCTTGATGATACTTGGTGGTAATGATCAGTACACAAATCCAACTTGGCTCAAAAAATTTGGTTCTTCTAGGTTGAAGCGTTCGTCTACAGTAGCAGTTTTTATATTTAGGTTTCCCTCTGTTCTCTCCTATATAGATAGTTGATTTTGGAACTCTAAATCCAACATGGTTTGTAGTATCTCTTTGAAACTTGATAAAATAAAAAAGTTCTCAGTTTTGTCTCTATGGTTTGTTTCCTCTTCAAGTAGTCCTAGGCACAGACTGTGGAAAGCACTTTCAATGAGATGGGTTGCCAAGCTTCTAAGAAATAACGAGTTTCCGAAATACAAGCAAATATTTTTTCACAGAATCTTGATGATACTTTGTGGTAATGATCAGTACACAAATCCCACTTGGCTCACCAAATTTTGTTCTTCTAGTATGAGGCTTTCGTCTACAGTAGCAGTTTTTATATTTTGTTCCCTCTGTTTTCTCCTATATAGATAGATGAATTTGGAACTCTAAATCCAACATGGTTTGTAGTAGCTCTTTGAAACTTGACAAAATAAAGTATTTCTCAGTTTTGTCTCTATGGTTTGTTTCCTCTTCAAGTAGCCCTAGGCAGAGTCTGTGGAAAAGCGCTTTCATTGAGAGGGGTTGCCAAGCTTCTAAGAAATTACGAGTTTCCGAAATACAAGCAAATATTTTTTCACCCAATCTTCATGATACTTGGTGGTAATGATCAGTACACAAATCCCACTTGGCTCACCAAATTTTGTTCTTCTAGGTTGAAGTGTTCGTCTACAGTAGCAGTTTTTATATTTAGGTTTCCCTCTGTTCTCTCCTATATAGATAGATGATTTTGGAACTCTAAATCCAACATGGTTTGTAGTAGCTCTTTGAAACTTGACAAAATAAAGGAGTTCTGAGTTTTGTCTCTATGGTTTGTTTCCTCTTCAAGTAGCCCTAGGCACAGACTGTTTGAAAACTACTTTCATTGAGAGGTGTTGCAAAGCTTCTAAGAAATAAAGAGTTTCCGATATACCAGCAAATATTTTTTCACCCAATCTTGATGATACTTTGAGGTAATGATCAGTACACAGATCCCACTTGGCTCACCAAATTTTGTTCTTCTAGGTTGAAGCGTTCGTCTACAGTAGCCGTTTATATATTTAGGTTTCACTGTTCTCTCATATATAGATAGATGAATTTGGAACTCTAAATCCAACATGGTTTGTAGTAGCTCTTTGAAACTTGAAAAAATAAAGGATTTCTCAGTTTTGTCTCTAGGGATTGTTTCCTCTTCAATTAGCCCTAGGCACACACTGTGGAAAAGCACTTTCATTGAGAGGGGTTGCCAAGCTTCTAGGAAATTACGAGTTTCCGAAATACCAGCAAATATTTTTTCACCCAATCTTGATGATACTTGGTGGTAATGATCAGTACACAAATCCCACTTGGCTCACCAAATTTTGTGCTTCTAGGTTGATCCGTTCTTCTACAGTAGCAGTTTTTATAGTTAGGTTTCCCTCTGTTCTCTCATATATAGATAGATGAATTTGGAACTCTAAATCCAACATGGTTTGTAGTAGCTCCTTGAAACTTGACAAAATAAAGGAGTTCTCAGTTTTGTCTCTATGGTTTGTTTCCTCTTCAAGTAGCCCTAGACACAGACTGTGGAAATGTACATTCATTGAGATGGGTTGAGAAGCTTCTAAGAAATAATGAGTTTCCGAAATACCAGCAAATATTTTTCACCCAAACTTGATGATACTTGGTGGTAATGATCAGTACACAAATCCCACTTGGCTCACCAAATTTTGTTCTTCTAGTTTGAAGCTTTCATCTACAGTAGCAGTTTTTATATTTAGTTTCCCTCTGTTCTCTCCTATATAGATAGATGAATTTGGAACTCTAAATCCAACATGGTTTGTAGTAGCTCTTTGAAACTTGATAAAATAAAATTCTCAGTTTTGTCTCTATGGTTTGTTTCCTTTTCAAGTAGTCCTAGGTACAGACTGTGGAAAGCACTTTCACTGAGATGGGTTGCTAAGCTTCTAAGAAATAACGAGTTTCCGAAATACCAGCAAATATTTTTTCACCCAATCTTGATGATACTTGTTGCTAATGATCAGTACACAAATCCCACTTGGCTCACCAAATTTTGTTCTTCTAGGTTGATGCATTCGTCTACAGTAGCAGGTTTTATAGTGAGGTTTCCCTCTGTTCTCTCATATATAGATAGATGAATTTGGAACTCTAAATCCAACATGGTTTGTAGTATCTCCTTGAAACTTGAAAAAATAAAGGAGTTCTCAGTTTTGTCTCTATGGTTTGTTTCCTCTTCAAGTAGCCCTATGCACAGACTGTGGAAAAGCACTTACATTGAGAGGGGTTGCCAAGCTTCTACGAAATTCCGATTTTTCGAAATACCAGCAAAATTTTTTTCACCCAATCTTGATGATTCTTGATGGTAATGATCAGTACACAAATCCCACTTGGCTCACCAAATTTTGTACTTCTAGGTTGAAGCGTTCGTCTACAGTAGCAGTCTTTATATTTTGTTTCCCTCTGTTCTCTCCTATATAAATAGATGAATTTGGAACTCTAAATCCAACATAGTTTATAGTAGCTCTTTGAAACTTGACAAAATAAAGGAGTTCTCAGTTTTGTCCCTTTGGTTTGTTTCCTCTTCCAGGAGCCCTAGGCACAGACTGTGGAAAAGCACTTTCATTGAGAGGGGTTGCCAAGTTTCTAAGAAATAACGAGTTTCCGAAATACCAGCAAATATTTTTTACCCAATCTTGATGATTCTTGATGGTAATGATCAGTACACAAATCCCACTTGGGTCACCAAATTTTGTACTTCTAGGTTGAAGCGTTCGTCTACAGTAGCAGTTTTTATATTTAGGTTATCCTCTGTTCTCTCCTATATAGATACTTGATTTTGGAACTCTAAATCCAACATGGTTTGTAGTAGCTCTTTGAAACTTGACAAAATCAAGGAGTTCTCAGTTTTCTCTCTATGGTTTGTTTCCTCTTCAAGTAGCCCTAGGCACAGACTGTGGAAATGTTATTTCATTGAGATGAGTTGAGAAGCTTCTAAGAAATAACGAGTTTCCGAAATACCAGCAAATATTTTTTCACCCAAACTTGATGATTCTTGGTGGTAATGATCAGTACACAAATCCCAATTGGCTCACCAAATTTTGTTCTTCTAGTTTGAGGCTTTCGTCTACAGTAGCAGTTTTTATATTTAGTTTCCCTCTCTTCTCTCCTATATAGATAGATGAATTTGGACCTCTAAATCCAACATGGTTTGTAGTAGCTCTTTGAAACTTGATAAAATAAAAAAGTTCTCAGTTTTGTCTCTATGGTTTGTTTCCTCTTCAAGTAGTCCTAGGCACAGACTGTGGAAAGCACTTTCACTGAGATGGGTTGCCAAGCTTCTAAGAAATAACGAGTTTCCGAAATACCAGCAAATATTTTTTCACAGAATCTTGATGATACTTGGTGGTAATGATCAGTACACAAATCCCACTTGGCTCACCAAATTTTGTTCTTCTAGTTTGAGGCTTTCGTCTACAGTAGCAGTTTTTATATTTTGTTTCCCTCTGTTTTCTCCTATATAGATAGATGAATTTGGAACTCTAAATCCAACATGGTTTGTAGTAGCTCTTTGAAACTTGGTAAAATAAAAAGTTCTCAGTTTTGTCTCTATGGTTTGTTTCCTCTTCAAGTAGTCCTAGGCACAGACTGTGGAAAGCACTTTCACTGAGATGGGTTGCCAAGCTTCTAAGAAATAACGAGTTTCCGAAATACCAGCAAATATTTTTTCACCCAATCTTGATGATACTTGTTGCTAATGATCAGTACACATTTCCCACTTGGCTCACCAAATTTTGTTCTTCTAGGTTGATGCATTCGTCTACAGTAGCAGTTTTTATATTTAGTTTCCCTCTGTTCTCTCCTAAATAGATAGATTAATTTGGACCTCTAAATCCAACATGGTTTGTAGTAGCTCTTTGAAACTTGATAAAATAAAAAAGTTCTCAGTTTTGTCTCTATGGTTTGTTTCCTCTTCAAGTAGTCCTAGGCACAGACTGTGGAAAGCACTTTCATTGAGAGAGGTTGTCTAGATTCTAAGACATTACAAGTTTCCGAAATACCAACAAATATTTTTTCACCCAATCTTGATGATACTTGGTGGTAATGATCAGCACACAAATCCCACTTGGCTCAACAAATTTTGTTCTTCTAGGTTGAAGCGTTCGTCTACAGTAGCAGTTTTTATATTTAGGTTTCCCTCTGTTCTCTCCTATATAGATAGACGAATTTGGAACTCTAAATCCAACATGGTTTGTAGTAGCTATTTGAAACTTGACAAAATAAAGGAGTTCTCAGTTTTGTCTCTATGGTTTGTTTCCTCTTCAAGTAGCCCTAGGCACAGTTTGTGGAAAAGCCCTTTCATTGAGAGGGGTTGCCAAGCTTCTAAGAAATTACGAGTTTCCGAAATACCAGCAAATATTTTTTCACCCAATCTTGATGATACTTGGTGGTAATGATCAGTACACAAATCCCACTTGGCTCACCAACTTTTGTTCTTCTAGGTTGAAGCGTTCGTCTACAGTAGCAGTTTTTATATTTAGGTTTCCCTCTTCTCTCCTATATAAATAGATGAATTTGGAACTCTAAATCCAACATGGTTTATAGTAGCTCTTTGAAACTTGACAAAATAAAGGAGTTCTCAGTTTTGTCTCTATGGTTTGTTTCCTCTTCCAGTCGCCCTAGACACAGACTGTGGAAATGTACTTTCATTGAGATGGGTTGAGAAGCTTCTAAGAAATAACGAGTTTCCGAATTACCAGCAAATATTTTTTCACCCAAACTTGATGATACTTGGTGGTAATGATCAGTACACAAATCCCACTTGGCTCACCAAATTTTGTTCTTCTAGTTTGAAGCTTTCATCTACAGTAGCAGTTTTTATATTTAGTTTCCCTCTCTTCTCTCCTATATAGATAGATGAATTTGGAACTCTAAATCGAACATGGTTTGTAGTAGCTCTTTGAAACTTGATAAAATAAAAATTCTCAGTTTTGTCTCTATGGTTTGTTTCCTCTTCAAGTAGTCCTAGGCACAGACTGTGGAAAGCACTTTCACTGAGATGGGTTGCCAACTTCTAAGAAATAACGAGTTTCCGAAATACCAGCAAATATTTTTTCACCCAATCTTGATGATACTTGGTGGTAATGATCAGTACACAAATCCCACTTGGCTCACCAAATTTTGTTCTTCTAGGTTGATGCGTTCGTCTACAGTAGCAGTTTTTATAGTGAGGTTTCCCTCTGTTCTCTCATATATAGATAGATGAATTTGGAACTCTAAATCCAACATGGTTTGTAGTAGCTCCTTGAAACATGAAAAATAAAGGAGTTCTCAGTTTTGTCTCTATGGTTTGTTTCCTCTTCAAGTAGCCTTTGGCACAGACTGTGGAAAAGCACTTTCATTGAGAGAGGTTGCCAAGATTCTAAGACATTACGAGTTTCCGAAATACCAGCAAATATTTTTTCACCCAATCTTGATGATACTTGGTGGTAATGATCAGCACACAAATCCCACTTGGCTCAACAAATTTTGTTCTTCTAGGTTGAAGCGTTCGTCTACAGTAGCATTTTATATATTTAGGTTTCCCTCTGTTCTCTCCTATATAGATAGATGAATTTGGAACTCTAAATCCAACATGGTTTGTAGTAGCTCTTTGAAACTTGACAAAATAAAGGAGTTCTCAGTTTTGTCTCTATGGTTTGTTTCCTCTTCAAGTAGCCCTAGGCACAGTCTGTGGAAAAGCACTTTCATTGAGAGGGGTTGCCAAGCTTCTAAGAAATTACGAGTTTCTGAAATACCAGCAAATATTTTTTCACCCAATCTTGATGATACTTGGTGGTAATGATCAGTACACAAATCCCACTTGGCTCACCAAATTTTGTTCTTCTAGGTTGAAGCGTTCGTCTACAGTAGCAGTTTTTATATTTAGGTTTCCCTCTGTTCTCTAATATATAGATAGATGATTTTGGAACTCTAAATCCAACATGGTTTGTAGTAGCTCTTTGAAACTTGACAAAATGAAGGAGTTCTCAGTTTTCTCTCTATGGTTTGTTTCCTCTTCAAGTAGCCCTAGGCACAGACTGTGGAAATGTACTTTCATTGAGATGGGTTGAGAAGCTTCTAAGAAATAACGAGTTTCCGAAATACCAGCAAATATTTTTTCACCCAATCTTGATGATACTTGGTGGAAATGATCAGGACACAAATCCCACTTGGCTCACCAAATTTTGTTCTTCTAGGTTGAAGCGTTCGTCTACAGTAGCAGTTTTTATATTTAGGTTTCCCTCTTCTCTCCTATATAAATAGATATATTTGGAACTCTAAATCCAACATGGTTTATAGTAGCTCTTTGAAACTTGACAAAATAAAGGAGTTCTCAGTTTTGTCTCTATGGTTTGTTTCCTCTTCCAGTAGCCCTAGACACAGACTGTGGAAATGTACTTTCATTGAGATGGGTTGAGAAGCTTCTAAGAAATAACGAGTTTCCGAAATACCATCAAATATTTTTTCACCCAAACTTGATGATACTTGGTGGTAATGATCAGTACACAAATCCCACTTGGCTCACCCAATTTTGTTCTTCTAGTTTGAAGCTTTCATCTACAGTAGCAGTTTTTATATTTAGGTTCCCTCTGTTCTCTCCTATATAGATAGATTAATTTGGAACTCTAAATCCAACATGGTTTGTAGTAGCTCTTTGAAACTTGAAAAATAAAAATTCTCAGTTTTGTCTCTATGGTTTGTTTCCTCCTCAAGTAGTCCTAGGCACAGACTGTGGAAAGCACTTTCACTGAGATGGGTTGCCAAGCTTCTACAAAATAACGAGTTTCCGAAATACCAGCAAATATTTTTTCACCCAATCTTGATGATTCTTGATGGTAATGATCAGTACACAAATCCCACTTGGCTCACCAAATTTTGTACTTCTAGGTTGAAGCGTTCGTCTACAGTAGCAGTTTTTATATTTTGATTTTCTCTGTTCTCTCCTATATAAATAGATGAATTTGGAACTCTAAATCCAACATAGTTTATAGTAGCTCTTTGAAACTTGACAAATAAAGGAGTTCTCAGTTTTGTCTCTATGGTTTGTTTCCTCTTCAAGTAGCCCTAGGCACAGACTGTGGAAATGTACTTTCATTGAGATGAGTTGAGAAGCTTCTAAGAAATAAAGAGTTTCCGAAATACCAGCAAAAATTTTTTCACCCAAACTTGATGATACTTGGTGGTAATGATCAGTACACAAATCCCAATTGGCTCACCAATTTTTGTTCTTCTAGTTTGAGGATTTCGTCTTCAGTAGCAGTTTTTATATTTAGTTTCCCTCTGTTCTGTCCTATATAGAAGATAGATGAATTTGGACCTCTAAATCCAACATGGTTTGTAGTAGCTCTTTGAAACTTGATAAAATGAAAAGTTCTCAGTTTTGTCTCTATGGTTTGTTTCCTCTTCAAGCAGTCCTAGGCACAGACTGTGGAAAGCACTTTCACTGAGATGGGTTGCCAAGCTTCTAAGAAATAACGAGTTTCCGAAATACCAGCAAATATTTTTTCACAGAATCTTGATGATACTTGGTGGTAATGATCAGTACACAAATCCCACTTGGCTCACCAAATTTTGTTCTTCTAGTTTGAGGCTTTCGTCTACAGTAGCAGTTTTTATATTTTGTTTCCCTCTGTTTTCTCCTATATAGATAGATGAATTTGGAACTCTAAATCCAACATGGTTTGTAGTAGCTCTTTGAAACTTGATAAAATAAAAAGTTCTCAGTTTTGTCTCTATGGTTTGTTTCCTCTTCAAGTAGTCCTAGGCACAGACTGTGGAAAGCACTTTCACTGAGATGGCTTTCCAAACTTCTAAGAAATAACGAGATTCCAAAATACCAGCAAATATTTTTTCACCCAATCTTGATGATACTTGGTGGTAATGATCAGTACACAATTCCCACTTGGCTCACCAAATTTTGTTCTTCTAGGTTGATGCGTTCGTCTACAGTAGCAGTTGTTATGTTTAGGTTTCCCTCTGTTCTCTCATATATAGATAGATGAATTTTGGAACTCTAAATCCAACATGGATTGTAGTAGCTCCTTGAAAGTTTATAAAATAAAAAAGTTCTCAGTTTTGTCTTTATGGTTTGTTTCCTCTTCAAGTAGTCCTAGGCACAGACTGTGGAAAGCACTTTCACTGAGATGGGTTGCCAAGTTTCTAAGAAATTACCAGTTTCCAAAATACCAGCAAAGATTTTTCACCCAATCTTGATGATACATGGTGGTAATGATCAGTACACAAATCCCACTTGGATCACCAAATTTTGTTCTTCTAGGTTGAAGCGTTCGTCTACAGTAGCAGTTTTTATATTTAGGTTTCCCTCTGTTTTCTCCTATATAGATAGATGAATTTGGAACTCTAAATCCAACATGGTTTGTAGTAGCTCTTTGAAACTTGACAAAATGAAGGAGTTCTCAGTTTTGTCTCTATGGTTTGTTTCCTCTTCAAGTAGCCCTAGGCACAGACTGTGGAAATGTACTTTCATTGAGATGGGTTGAGAAGCTTCTAAGAAATAACGAGTTTCCGAAATGCCAGCAAATATTTTTCACCCAAACTTGATGATACTTGGTGGTAATGATCAGTACACAAATCCCACTTGGATCACCAAATTTTGTTCTTCTAGTTTTATGCTTTCGTCTACAGTAGCAGTTTTTATAGTTAGGTTTCCCTCTGTTTTCTCATATATAGATAGATGAATTTGGAACTCTAAATCCAACATGGTTTGTAGTAGCTCCTTGAAACTTGAAAAAATAAAGGAGTTCTCAGTTTTGTCTCTATGGTTTGTTTCCTCTACCAGTAGCCCTAGGCACAGACTGTGGAAAAGCACTTTCATTGAGAGGGGTTGCCAAGCTTCTAAGAAATAACGAGTTTCCGAAATACCTGCAAATATTTTCACCCAAACTTGATGATACTTGGTGGTAATCATCAGTACACAAATCCCACTTGGCTCACCAAATTTTGTGCTTTCAGGTTGATCCGTTCGTCTACAGTAGCAGTTTTTGTAGTTAGGTTTCCCTCTGTTCTCTCATATATAGATAGATGAATTTGGAACTCTAAATCCAACATGGTTTGTAGTAACTCTTTGAAACTTGATAAAATAGAAAAGTTCTCTGTTTTGTCTCTATGGTTTGTTTCCTCTTCAAGTACTCCTAGGCACAGACTGTGGAAAGCACTTTCACTGAGATGGGTTTGCCAAGCTTCTGAGAAATAACGAGTTCCCAAAATACCAGCAACTATTTTTTCACCCAATCTTGATGATACTTGGTGGTAATGATCAGTACACAAATCCCACTTGGCTCACCAAATTTTGTTCTTCTAGGTTGAAGCGTTCGTCTACAGTAGCAGTTTTTATATTTAGTTTCACTCTGTTCTCTCATATATAGATAGATGAATTTGGAACTCTAAATCAAACATGGTTTGTAGTAGCTCTTTGAAACTTGACAAAATAAAGGAGTTCTCAGTTTGTCTCTATGGTTTGTTTCCTCTTCCACTAGCCTAGGCACAGACTGTGGAAATGTACTTTCATTGAGATGGGTTGAGAAGCTTCTAAGAAATAACGAGTTTCCGAAATACCAGCAAATATTTTTTCACCCAAACTTGATGATACTTGGTGGTAATGATCAGTACACAAATCCCACTTGGCTCACCAAATTTTGTTCTTCTAGTTTGAAGTGTTCGTCTACAGTAGCAGTTTTTATATTTAGGTTTCCCTCTGTTTTCTCCTATATAGATAGATGAATTTGGAACTCTAAATCCAACATGGTTTGTAGTAGCTCTTTGAAACTTGATAAAATAAATGAGTTCTCAGTTTTGTCTCTATGGTTTGTTTCCTCTTCAAGTAGCCCTAGGCACAGACTGTGGAAAAGCTCTTTCATTGAGATGGGTTGAGAAGCTTCTAAGAAATAACGAGTTTCTGAAATACAGCAAATATTTTTTCACCCAAACTTGATGACACTTGGTGGTAATGATCAGTACACAAATCCCACTTGGCTCACCAAATTTTGTTCTTCTAGTTTGAAGCTTTCGTCTACAGTAGCAGTTTTTATATTTAGGTTTCCCTCTGTTCTCTCCTATATAGATAGATGAATTTTGGAACTCTAAATCCAACATGGTTTGTAATAGCTCTTTGAAACTTGATAAAATAAAAACGTTTTCAGTTTTGTCTCTATGGTTTGTTTCCTCTTCTAGTAGTCCTAGGCACAGACTGTGAAAAGCACTTTCACTGAGATTTGTTGCCAAGCTTCTAAGAAATAACGAGTTTCCAAAATACCAGCAAATATTTTTTCACATAATCTTGATTATGCTTGGAGGTAATGATCAGTACACAAATCCCACGTGGCTCACCAAATTTTGTTCTTCTAGGTTGATGCGTTCGTCTACAGTAGCAGTTTTTATAGTTAGGTTTCCCTCTGTTCTCTCATATATAGATAGAAGAATTTGGAACTCTAAATCCAACATGGTTTGTAGTAGCTCTTTGAAACTTGACAAAACAAAGGAGTTCTCAGTTTTGTCTCTATGGTTTGTTTCCTCTTCAAGTAGCCCTAGGCACAGACTGTGGAAAAGCACTTTCATTGAGAGGGGTTGCCAAGCTTCTTAGAAATTACGATTTTCCGAAACACCAGCAAATATTTTTCACCCAATCTTGATGATACTTGGTGGTAATGATCAGTACACAAATCCCAATTGGCTCACCAATTTTTGTTCTTCTAGTTTGAGGATTTCGTCTTCAGTAGCAGTTTTTATATTTAGTTTCCCTCTGTTCTCTCCTATATAGATAGATGAATTTGGACCTCTAAATCCAACATGGTTTGTAGTAGCTCTTTGAAACTTGATAAAATAAAAAGTTCTCAGTTTTGTCTCTATGGTTTGTTTCCTCTTCAAGCAGTCCTAGGCACAGACTGTGGAAAGCACTTTCACTGAGATGGGTTGCCAAACATCTAAGAAATAACGAGTTTCCGAAATACCAGCAAATATTTTTTCACAGAATCTTGATGATACTTGGTGGTAATGATCAGTACACAAATCCCACTTGGCTCACCAAAATTTTGTTCTTCTAGTTTGAGGCTTTCGTCTACAGTAGCAGTTTTTATATTTTGTTTCCCTCTGTTTTCTCCTATATAGATAGATGAATTTGGAACTCTAAATCCAACATGGTTTGTAGTAGCTCTTTGAAACTTGATAAAATAAAAAAGTTCTCAGTTTTGTCTCTATGGTTTGTTTCCTCTTCAAGTAGTCCTAGGCACAGACTGTGGAAAGCACTTTCACTGAGATGGCTTTCCAAACTTCTAAGAAATAACGAGATTCCAAAATACCAGCAAATATTTTTTCACCCAATCTTGATGATAATTGGTGGTAAATGATCAGTACACAATTCCCACTTGGCTCACCAAATTTGTTCTTCTAGGTTGATGCGTTCGTCTACAGTAGCAGTTGTTATGTTTAGGTTTCCCTCTGTTCTCTCATATATAGATAGATGAATTTGGAACTCTAAATCCAACATGGATTGTAGTAGCTCCTTGAAAGTTTATAAAATAAAAAAGTTCTCAGTTTGTCTTTATGGTTTGTGTCCTCTTCAAGTAGTCCTAGGCACAGACTGTGGAAAGCACTTTCACTGAGATGGGTTGCCAAGTTTCTAAGAAATTACCAGTTTCCAAAATACCAGCAAAGATTTTTTCACCCAATCTTGATGATACATGGTGGTAATGATCAGTACACAAATCCCACTTGGCTCCCCAAATTTTGTTCTTCTAGATTGATGCGTTCGTCTACAGTAGCAGCTTTTATACTTAGGATTCCCTCTGTTCTCTCATATATAGATAGATGAATTTGGAACTCTAAATCCAACATGGTTTGTAGTAGCTCCTTGAACCTTGATAAAATAAAGGAGTTCTCAGTTTTGTCTCTATGTTTTGTTTCCTCTTCAAGTAGCCCTAGGCACAGACTGTGGAAAAGCACTCTCATTGAGAGGGGTTGCCAAGCTTCTAAGAAATAACGAGTTTCCGAAATACCAGCAAATATTTGTTCACACAATCTAGTTGATACTTGGTGGTAATGATCAGTACACAAATCCCACTTGGCTCACCAAATTTTGTTCTTCTAGGTTGAAGCGTTCGTCTACAGTAGCAGTTTTTATATTTAGGTTTCCCTCTGTTCTCTCCTATATAGATAGATGATTTTGGAACTCTAAATCCAACATGGTTTGTAGTAGCTCTTTGAAACTTGACAAAATGAAGGAGTTCTCAGTTTTGTCTCTATGGTTTGTTTCCTCTTCAAGTAGCCCTAGGCACAGACTGTGGAAATGTACTTTCATTGAGATGGGTTGAGAAGCTTCTAAGAAATAACGAGTTTCCGAAATGCCAGCAAATATTTTTTCACCCAAACTTGATGACACTTGGTGGTAATGATCAGTACACAAATCCCACTTGGCTCACCAAATTTTGTTCTTCTAGTTTGAAGCTTTCGTCTACAGTAGCAGTTTTATATTTAGGTTTCCCTCTGTTCTCTCCTATATAGATAGATGAATTTGGAACTCTAAATCCAACATGGTTTGTAATAGCTCTTTGAAACTTGATAAAATAAAAACGTTTTCAGTTTTGTCTCTATGGTTTGTTTCCTCTTCTAGTAGTCCTAGGCACAGACTGTGAAAAGCACTTTCACTGAGATTTGTTGCCAAGCTTCTAAGAAATAACGAGTTTCCAAAATACCAGCAAATATTTTTTCACATAATCTTGATTATGCTTGGAGGTAATGATCAGTACACAAATCCCACGTGGCTCACCAAATTTGTTCTTCGAGGTTGATGCGTTCGTCTACAGTAGCAGTTTTTATAGTTAGGTTTCCCTCTGTTCTCTCATATATATAGATAGAAGAATTTGGAACTCTAAAATCCAACATGGTTTGTAGTAGCTCTTTGAAACTTGACAAAACAAAGGAGTTCTCAGTTTTGTCTCTATGGTTTGTTTCCTCTTCAAGTAGCCCTAGGCACAGACTGTGGGAAAAGCACTTTCATTGAGAGGGGTTGCCAAGCTTCTTAGAAATTACGATTTTCCGAAACACCAGCAAATATTTTTCACCCAATCTTGATGATACTTGGTGGTAATGATCAGTACACAAATCCCAATTGGCTCACCAATTTTTGTTCTTCTAGTTTGAGGATTTCGTCTTCAGTAGCAGTTTTTATATTTAGTTTCCCTCTGTTCTCTCCTATATAGATAGATGAATTTGGACCTCTAAATCCAACATGGTTTGTAGTAGCTCTTTGAAACTTGATAAAATAAAAAGTTCTCAGTTTGGTCTCTATGGTTTGTTTCCCTCTTCAAGCAGTCCTAGGCACAGACTGTGGAAAGCACTTTCACTGAGATGGGTTGCCAAACTTCTAAGAAATAACGAGTTTCCGAAATACCAGCAAATATTTTTTCACAGAATCTTGATGATACTTGGTGGTAATGATCAGTACACAAATCCCACTTGGCTCACCAAATTTTTTTCTTCTAGTTTGAGGCTTTCGTCTACAGTAGCAGTTTTTATATTTTGTTTCCCTCTGTTTTCTCCTATATAGATAGATGAATTTGGAACTCTAAATCCAACATGGTTTGTAGTAGCTCTTTGAAACTTGATAAAATAAAAAAGTTCTCAGTTTTGTCTCTATGGTTTGTTCCTCTTCAAGTAGTCCTAGGCACAGACTGTGGAAAGCACTTTCACTGAGATGGCTTTCCAAACTTCTAAGAAATAACGAGATTCCAAAATACCAGCAAATATTTTTTCACCCAATCTTGATGATAATTGGTGGTAATGATCAGTACACAATTCCCACTTGGCTCACCAAATTTTGTTCTTCTAGGTTGATGCGTTCGTCTACAGTAGCAGTTGTTATGTTTAGGTTTCCCTCTGTTCTCTCATATATAGATAGATGAATTTGGAACTCTAAATCCAACATGGATTGTAGTAGCTCCTTGAAAGTTTATAAAATAAAAAAGTTCTCAGTTTTGTCTTTATGGTTTGTGTCCTCTTCAAGTAGTCCTAGGCACAGACTGTGGAAAAGCACTTTCACTGAGATGGGTTGCCAAGTTTCTAAGAAATTACCAGTTTCCAAAATACCAGCAAAGATTTTTTCACCCAATCTTGATGATACATGGTGGTAATGATCAGTACACAAATCCCACTTGGCTCCCCAAATTTTGTTCTTCTAGATTGATGCGTTCGTCTACAGTAGCAGCTTTTATACTTAGGATTCCCTCTGTTCTCTCATATATAGATAGATGAATTTGGAACTCTAAATCCAACATGGTTTGTAGTAGCTCCTTGAACCTTGATAAAATAAAGGAGTTCTCAGTTTTGTCTCTATGTTTTGTTTCCTCTTCAAGTAGCCCTAGGCACAGACTGTGGAAAAGCACTCTCATTGAGAGGGGTTGCCAAGCTTCTAAGAAATAACGAGTTTCCGAAATACCAGCAAATATTTGTTCACACAATCTAGTTGATACTTGGTGGTAATGATCAGTACACAAATCCCACTTGGCTCACCAAATTTTGTTCTTCTAGGTTGAAGCGTTCGTCTACAGTAGCAGTTTTTATATTTAGGTTTCCCTCTGTTCTCTCCTATATAGATAGATGATTTTGGAACTCTAAATCCAACATGGTTTGTAGTAGCTCTTTGAAACTTGACAAAATGAAGGAGTTCTCAGTTTTGTCTCTATGGTTTGTTTCCTCTTCAAGTAGCCCTAGGCACAGACTGTGGAAATGTACTTTCATTGAGATGGGTTGAGAAGCTTCTAAGAAATAACGAGTTTCCGAAATGCCAGCAAATATTTTTTCACCCAAACTTGATGACACTTGGTGGTAATGATCAGTACACAAATCCCACTTGGCTCACCAAATTTTGTTCTTCTAGTTTGAAGCTTTCGTCTACAGTAGCAGTTTTTATATTTAGGTTTCCCTCTGTTCTCTCCTATATAGATAGATGAATTTGGAACTCTAAATCCAACATGGTTTGTAATAGCTCTTTGAAACTTGATAAAATAAAAACGTTTTCAGTTTTGTCTCTATGGTTTGTTTCCTCTTCTAGTAGTCCTAGGCACAGACTGTGAAAAGCACTTTCACTGAGATTTGTTGCCAAGCTTCTAAGAAATAACGAGTTTCCAAAATACCAGCAAATATTTTTTCACATAATCTTGATTATGCTTGGAGGTAATGATCAGTACACAAATCCCACGTGGCTCACCAAATTTTGTTCTTCGAGGTTGATGCGTTCGTCTACAGTAGCAGTTTTTATAGTTAGGTTTCCCTCTGTTCTCTCATATATAGATAGAAGAATTTGGAACTCTAAATCCAACATGGTTTGTAGTAGCTCTTTGAAACTTGACAAAACAAAGGAGTTCTCAGTTTTGTCTCTATGGTTTGTTTCCTCTTCAAGTAGCCCTAGGCACAGACTGTGGAAAAGCACTTCATTGAGAGGGGTTGCCAAGCTTCTTAGAAATTACGATTTTCCGAAACACCAGCAAATATTTTTCACCCAATCTTGATGATACTTGGTGGTAATGATCAGTACACAAATCCCAATTGGCTCACCAATTTTTGTTCTTCTAGTTTGAGGATTTCGTCTTCAGTAGCAGTTTTTATATTTAGTTTCCCTCTGTTCTCTCCTATATAGATAGATGAATTTGGACCTCTAAATCCAACATGGTTTGTAGTAGCTCTTTGAAACTTGATAAAATAAAAAGTTCTCAGTTTGGTCTCTATGGTTTGTTTCCTCTTCAAGCAGTCCTAGGCACAGACTGTGGAAAGCACTTTCACTGAGATGGGTTGCCAAACTTCTAAGAAATAACGAGTTTCCCGAAATACCAGCAAATATTTTTTCACAGAATCTTGATGATACTTGGTGGTAATGATCAGTACACAAATCCCACTTGGCTCACCAAATTTTTTTCTTCTAGTTTGAGGCTTTCGTCTACAGTAGCAGTTTTTATATTTTGTTTCCCTCTGTTTTCTCCTATATAGATAGATGAATTTGGAACTCTAAATCCAACATGGTTTGTAGTAGCTCTTTGAAACTTGATAAAATAAAAAGTTCTCAGTTTTGTCTCTATGGTTTGTTTCCTCTTCAAGTAGTCCTAGGCACAGACTGTGGAAAGCACTTTCACTGAGATGGCTTTCCAAACTTCTAAGAAATAACGAGATTCCAAAATACCAGCAATATTTTTTCACCCAATCTTGATGATAATTGGTGGTAATGATCAGTACACAATTCCCACTTGGCTCACCAAATTTTGTTCTTCTAGGTTGATGCGTTCGTCTACAGTAGCAGTTGTTATGTTTAGGTTTCCCTCTGTTCTCTCATATATAGATAGATGAATTTGGAACTCTAAATCCAACATGGATTGTAGTAGCTCCTTGAAAGTTTATAAAATAAAAAAGTTCTCAGTTTTGTCTTTATGGTTTGTGTCCTCTTCAAGTAGTCCTAGGCACAGACTGTGGAAAGCACTTTCACTGAGATGGGTTGCCAAGTTTCTAAGAAATTACCAGTTTCCAAAATACCAGCAAAGATTTTTTCACCCAATCTTGATGATACATGGTGGTAATGATCAGTACACAAATCCCACTTGGCTCCCCAAATTTTGTTCTTCTAGATTGATGCGTTCGTCTACAGTAGCAGCTTTTATACTTAGGATTCCCTCTGTTCTCTCATATATAGATAGATGAATTTGGAACTCTAAATCCAACATGGTTTGTAGTAGCTCCTTGAACCTTGATAAAATAAAGGAGTTCTCAGTTTTGTCTCTATGTTTTGTTTCCTCTTCAAGTAGCCCTAGGCACAGACTGTGGAAAAGCACTCTCATTGAGAGGGGTTGCCAAGCTTCTAAGAAATAACGAGTTTCCGAAATACCAGCAAATATTTGTTCACACAATCTAGTTGATACTTGGTGGTAATGATCAGTACACAAATCCCACTTGGCTCACCAAATTTTGTTCTTCTAGGTTGAAGCGTTCGTCTACAGTAGCAGTTTTATATTTAGGTTTCCCTCTGTTCTCTCCTATATAGATAGATGATTTTGGAACTCTAAATCCAACATGGTTTGTAGTAGCTCTTTGAAACTTGACAAAATGAAGGAGTTCTCAGTTTTGTCTCTATGGTTTGTTTCCTCTTCAAGTAGCCCTAGGCACAGACTGTGGAAATGTACTTTCATTGAGATGGGTTGAGAAGCTTCTAAGAAATAACGAGTTTCCGAATGCCAGCAAATATTTTTCACCCAAACTTGATGATACTTGGTGGTAATGATCAGTACACAAATCCCACTTGGATCACCAAATTTTGTTCTTCTAGTTTTATGCTTTCGTCTACAGTAGCAGTTTTTATAGTTAGGTTTCCCTCTGTTTTCTCATATATAGATAGATGAATTTGGAACTCTAAATCCAACATGGTTTGTAGTAGCTCCTTGAAACTTGAAAAAATAAAGGAGTTCTCAGTTTTGTCTCTATGGTTTGTTTCCTCTACCAGTAGCCCAAGGCACAGACTGTGGAAAAGCACTTTCATTGAGAGGGGTTGCCAAGCTTCTAAGAAATAACGAGTTTCCGAAATACCAGCAAATATTTTTACCCAAACTTGATGATACTTGGTGGTAATCATCAGTACACAAATCCCACTTGGCTCACCAAATTTTGTGCTTTCAGGTTGATCCGTTCGTCTACAGTAGCAGTTTTTGTAGTTAGGTTTCCCTCTGTTCTCTCATATATAGATAGATGAATTTGGAACTCTAAATCCAACATGGTTTGTAGTAACTCTTTGAAACTTGATAAAATAGAAAAGTTCTCAGTTTTGTCTCTATGGTTTGTTTCCTCTTTCAAGTACTCCTAGGCACAGACTGTGGAAAGCACTTTCACTGAGATGGGTTGCCAAGCTTCTGAGAAATAACGAGTTCCCAAAATACCAGCAACTATTTTTTCACCCAATCTTGATGATACTTGGTGGTAATGATCAGTACACAAATCCCACTTGGCTCACCAAATTTTGTTCTTCTAGGTTGAAGCGTTCGTCTACAGTAGCAGTTTTTATATTTAGGTTTCACTCTGTTCTCTCATATAATAGATAGATGAATTTGGAACTCTAAATCAAACATGGTTTGTAGTAGCTCTTTGAAACTTGACAAAATAAAGGAGTTCTCAGTTTGTCTCTATGGTTTGTTTCCTCTTCCACTAGCCCTAGGCACAGACTGTGGAAAAGTACTTTCATTGAGATGGGTTGAGAAGCTTCTAAGAAATAACGAGTTTCCGAAATACCAGCAAATATTTTTTCACCCAAACTTGATGATACTTGGTGGTAATGATCAGTACACAAATCCCACTTGGCTCACCAAATTTTGTTCTTCTAGTTTGAAGTGTTCGTCTACAGTAGCAGTTTTTATATTTAGGTTTCCCTCTGTTTTCTCCTATATAGATAGATGAATTTGGAACTCTAAATCCAACATGGTTTGTAGTAGCTCTTTGAAACTTGATAAAATAAATGAGTTCTCAGTTTTGTCTCTATGGTTTGTTTCCTCTTCAAGTAGCCCTAGGCACAGACTGTGGAAAAGCTCTTTCATTGAGATGGGTTGAGAAGCTTCTAAGAAAATAACGAGTTTCTGAAATACCAGCAAATATTTTTTCACCCAAACTTGATGACACTTGGTGGTAATGATCAGTACACAAATCCCACTTGGCTCACCAAATTTTGTTCTTCTAGTTTGAAGCTTTCGTCTACAGTAGCAGTTTTTATATTTAGGTTTCCCTCTGTTCTCTCCTATATAGATAGATGAATTTGGAACTCTAAATCCAACATGGTTTGTAATAGCTCTTTGAAACTTGATAAAATAAAAACGTTTTCAGTTTTGTCCAAACCATAGAGACAAACTGAAAACGTTTTTCCTTTTATCAAGTTTCAACAGAGCTATTACAAACCCATTGTTGCCGAACTTCTAAGAAGTTCCAAAATACCAGCAAATATTTTTTCACATAATCTTGATTATGCTTGGAGGTAATGATCAGTACACAAATCCCACGTGGCTCACCAAATTTTGTTCTTCTAGGTTGATGCGTTCGTCTACAGTAGCAGTTTTTATAGTTAGGTTTCCCTCTGTTCTCTCATATATAGATAGAAGAATTTGGAACTCTAAATCCAACATGGTTTTTAGTAGCTCTTTGAAACTTGACAAAACAAAGGAGTTCTCAGTTTTGTCTCTATGGTTTGTTTCCTCTTCAAGTAGCCCTAGGCACAGACTGTGGAAAAGCACTTTCATTGAGAGGGGTTGCCAAGCTTCTTAGAAATTACGATTTTCCGAAACACCAGCAAATATTTTTCACCCAATCTTGATGATACTTGGTGGTAATGATCAGTACACAAATCCCACTTGGCTCACCAAATTTTGTTCTTCTAGGTTGAAGCGTTCGTCTACAGTAGCAGTTTATATATTTAGGTTTCCCTCTGTTCTCTCGTATATAGATAGATGATTTTGGAACTCTAAATCCAACATGGTTTGTAGTAGCTCTTTGAAACTTGACAAAATGAAGGAGTTCTCAGTTTTGTCTCTATGGTTTGTTTCCTCTTCAAGTAGCCCTAGGCACAGACTGTGGAAATGTACTTTCATTGAGATGGGATGAGAGGCTTCTAAGAAATAACGAGTTTCCGAAATACCAGCAAATATTTTTTCACCCAAACTTGATGATACTTGGTGGTAATGATCAGTACACAAATCCCACTTGGCTCACCAACTTTTGTTCTTCTAGTTTGAAGCGTTCGTCTACAGTAGAAGTTTTTATATTTAGGTTTCCCTCTGTTCTCTCCTACATAGATGAAGATTTTTAACTCTAAATCCAACATGGTTTGTAGTAGCTCTTTGAAACTTGATAAAATAAAAAAGTTCTCAGTTTTGTCTCTATGGTTTGTTTCCTCTTCAAGTAGTCCTAGGCACAGACTGTGGAAATCACTTTCACTGAGATGGGTTTCCAAACTTCTAAGAAATAACGAGATTCCAAAATACCAGCAAATATTTTTTCACCCAATCTTGATGATACTTGGTGGTAATGATCAGTACACAAATCCCACTTGGCTCACCAAAATTTTGTTCTTCTAGGTTGATGCGTTCGTCTACAGTAGCAGTTGTTATGTTTAGGTTTCCCTCTGTTCTCTCATATATAGATAGATGAATTTGGAACTCTAAATCCAACATGGATTGTAGTAGCTCCTTGAAAGTTTATAAAATAAAGAGTTCTCAGTTTTGTCTTTATGGTTTGTTTCCTCTTCAAGTAGTCCTAGGCACAGACTGTGGAAAGCACTTTCACTGAGATGGGTTGCCAAGTTTCTAAGAAATTACCAGTTTCCAAAATACCAGCAAAGATTTTTTCACCCAATCTTGATGATACATGGTGGTAATGATCAGTACACAAATCCCACTTGGCTCACCAAATTTTGTTCTTCTAGGTTGATGCGTTCGTCTACAGTAGCAGTTTTTATAGTTAGGTTTCCCTCTGTTCTCTCATATATAGATAGATGAATTTGGAACTCTAAATCCAATATGGTTTGTAGTAGCTCTTTGAAACTTGATAAAATAAAGGAGTTCTCAGTTTTGTCTCTTTGGTTTGTGTCCTCTTCAAGTAGCCCTAGGCACAGACTGTGGAAAAGCACTTTCATTGAGAGGGGTTGCCATGCTTCTAAGAAATTACGAATTTCCGAATACCAGCAAATATTTTTTCACCCAATCTTGATGATACTTGGTGGTAATGATCAGTACACAAATCCCACTTGGCTCACCAAATTTTGTTCTTCTAGGTTGAAGCGTTCGTCTACAGTAGCAGTTTTTATATTTAGGTTTCCCACTGTTCTCTCGTATATAGATAGATGATTTTGGAACTCTAAATCCAACATGGTTTGTAGTAGCTCTTTGAAACTTGACAAAATGAAGGAGTTCTCAGTTTTGTCTCTATGGTTTGTTTCCTCTTCAAGTAGCCCTAGGCACAGACTGTGGAAATGTACTTTCATTGAGATGGGATGAGAGGCTTCTAAGAAATAACGAGTTTCCGAAATACCAGCAAATATTTTTTCACCAAACTTGATGATACTTGGTGGTAATGATCAGTACACAAATCCCCACTTGGCTCACCAATTTTTGTTCTTCTAGTTTGAAGCGTTCGTCTACAGTAGCAGTTTTTATATTTAGGTTTCCCTCTGTTCTCTACTATATAGATGAAGAATTTTAACTCTAAATCCAACATGGTTTGTAGTAGCTCTTTGAAACTTGATAAAATAAAAAAGTTCTCAGTTTTGTCTCTATGGTTTGTTTCCTCTTCAATAGTCCTAGGCACAGACTGTGGAAAGCACTTTCACTGAGATGGGTTTCCAAACTTCTAAGAAATAACGAGATTCCAAAATACCAGCAAATATTTTTTCACCCAATCTTGATGATACTTGGTGGTAATGATCAGTACACAATTCCCACTTGGCTCACCAAATTTTGTTCTTCTAGGTTGATGCGTTCGTCTACAGTAGCAGTTGTTATGTTTAGGTTTCCCTCTGTTCTCTCATATATAGATAGATGAATTTGGAACTCTAAATCCAACATGGATTGTAGTAGCTCCTTGAAAGTTTATAAAATAAAGGAGTTCTCAGTTTTGTCTTTATGGTTTGTTCCCTCTTCAAGTAGTCCTAGGCACAGACTGTGGAAAGCACTTTCACTGAGATGGGTTGCCAAGTTTCTAAGAAATTACCAGTTTCCAAAATACCAGCAAAGATTTTTTCACCCAATCTTGATGATACATGGTGGTAATGATCAGTACACAAATCCCACTTGGCTCCAAAATTTTGTTCTTCTAGGTTGATGCGTTCGTCTACAGTAGCAGCTTTTATACTTAGGTTTCCCTCTGTTCTCTCATATATAGATAGATGAATTTGGAACTCTAAATCCAACATGGTTTGTAGTAGCTCCTTGAACCTTGATAAAATAAAGGAGTTCTCAGTTTTGTCTCTATGGTTTGTTTCCTCTTCAAGTAGCCCTAGGCACAGACTGTGGAAAAGCACTTTCATTGAGATGGGTTGAGAAGCTTCTAAGAAATAACGAGTTTCCGAAATACCAGCAAATATTTGTTCACCCAATCTTGATGATACTTGGGGGTAATGATCAGGACACAAATCCCACTTGGCTCACCAAATTTTGTTCTTCTAGGTTGAAGCGTTCGTCTACAGTAGCGGTTTTTATATTTTGTTTCCCTCCATTCTCTCCTATATAAATAGATGAATTTGGAACTCTAAATCCAACATGGTTTATAGTAGCTCTTTGAAACTTGACAAAATAAAGGAGTTCTCAGTTTTGTCTCTATTGTTTGTTTCCTCTTCCGGTAGCCCTAGGCAGAGACTGTGGAAAAGCACTCTCATTGAGAGGGGTTGCCAAGCTTCTAAGGAAATAACGAGTTTCCGAAATACCAGCAAATATTTGTTCACACAATCTAGTTGATACTTGGTGGTAATGATCAGTACACAAATCCCACTTGGCTCACCAAATATTGTTCTTCTAGGTTGAAGCGGTTCGTCTACAGTAGCAGTTTTTATATTTAGGTTTCCCTCTGTTCTCTCCTATATAGATAGATGATTTTGGAACTCTAAATCCAACATGGTTTGTAGTAGCTCTTTGAAACTTGACAAAATGAAGGAGTTCTCAGTTTGTCTCTATGGTTTGTTTCCTCTTCAAGTAGCCCTAGGCACAGACTGTGGAAATGTACTTTCATTGAGATGGATTGAGAAGCTTCTAAGAAATAACGAGTTTCCGAAATGCCAGCAAATATTTTTCACCCAAACTTGATGATACTTGGTGGTAATGATCAGTACACAAATCCCACTTGGATCACCAAATTTTGTTCTTCTAGTTTTACGCTTTCGTCTACAGTAGCAGTTTTTATAGTTAGGTTTCCCTCTGTTCTCTCATATATAGATAGATGAATTTGGAACTCTAAATCCAACATGGTTTGTCGTAGCTCCTTGAAACTTGAAAAAATAAAGGAGTTCTCAGTTTTGTCTCTATGGTTTGTTTCCTCTACCAGTAGCCCTAGGCACAGACTGTGGAAAAGCACTTTCATTGAGAGGGGTTGCCAAGCTTCTAAGAAATAACGAGTTTCCGAATACCAGAAAATATTTTTTACCCAAACTTGATGATACTTGGTGGTAATGATCAGTACACAAATCCCACTTGGCTCACCAAATTTTGTGCTTTCAGGTTGATCCGTTCGTCTACAGTAGCAGTTTTTATAGTTAGGTTTCCCTCTGTTCTCTCATATATAGATAGATGAATTTGGAACTCTAAATCCAACATGGTTTGTAGTAACTCTTTGAAACTTGATAAAATAGAAAATTTCTCAGTTTTTTCTATATGGTTTGTTTTCTCTTCAAGTACTCCTAGGCACAGACTGTGGAAAGCACTTTCACTGAGATGGGTTGCCAAGCTTCTGAGAATAACGAGTTCCCAAAATACCAGCAAATATTTTTTCACCCAATCTTGATGATACTTGGTGGTAATGATCAGTACACAAATCCCACTTGGCTCACCAAATTTTGTTCTTCTAGGTTGATGCGACGTCTACAGTAGCAGTTTTTATAGTTAGGTTTCCCTCTGTTCTCTCATATATAGATAGATGAATTTGGAACTCTAAATCCAATATGGTTTGTAGTAGCTCTTTGAAACTTGATAAAATAAAGGAGTTCTCAGTTTTGTCTCTTTGGTTTGTGTCCTCTTCAAGTAGCCCTAGGCACAGACTGTGGAAAAGCACTTTCATTGAGAGGGGTTGCCATGCTTCTAAGAAATTACGAATTTCCGAATACCAGCAAATATTTTTTCACCCAATATTGATGATACTTGGTGGTAATGATCAGTACACAAATCCCACTTGGCTCACCAAATTTTGTTCTTCTAGGTTGAAGCGTTCGTCTACAGTAGCAGTTTTTATATTTAGGTTTCCCACTGTTCTCTCGTATATAGATAGATGATTTTGGAACTCTAAATCCAACATGGTTTGTAGTAGCTCTTTGAAACTTGACAAAATGAAGGAGTTCTCAGTTTTGTCCTATGGTTTGTTTCCTCTTCAAGTAGTCCTAGGCACAGACTGTGGAAATGTACTTTCATTGAGATGGGATGAGAGGCTTCTAAGAAATAACGAGTTTCCGAAATACCAGCAAATATTTTTTCACCCAAACTTGATGATACTTGGTGGTAATGATCAGTACACAAATCCCACTTGGCTCACCAATTTTTGTTCTTCTAGTTTGAAGCGTTCGTCTACAGTAGCAGTTTTTATATTTAGGTTTCCCTCTGTTCTCTACTATATAGATGAAGAATTTTAACTCTAAATCCAACATGGTTTGTAGGAGCTCTTTGAAACTTGATAAAATAAAAAAGTTCTCAGTTTTGTCTCTATGGTTTGTTTCCTCTTCAATAGTCCTAGGCACAGACTGTGGAAAGCAGTTTCACTGAGATGGGTTTCCAAACTTCTAAAAAATAACGAGATTCCAAAATACCAGCAAATATTTTTTCACCCAATCTTGATGATACTTGGTGGTAATGATCAGTACACAATTCCCACTTGGCTCACCAAATTTTGTTCTTCTAGGTTGATGCGTTCGTCTACAGTAGCAGTTGTTATGTTTAGGTTTCCCTCTGTTCTCTCATATATAGATAGATGAATTTGGAACTCTAAATCCAACATGGATTGTAGTAGCTCCTTGAAAGTTTATAAAATAAAGGAGTTCTCAGTTTTGTCTTTATGGTTTGTTCCCTCTTCAAGTAGTCCTAGGCACAGACTGTGGAAAGCACTTTCACTGAGATGGGTTGCCAAGTTTCTAAGAAATTACCAGTTTCCAAAATACCAGCAAAGATTTTTTGACCCAATCTTGATGATACATGGTGGTAATGATCAGTACACAAATCCCACTTGGCTCCCCAAATTTTGTTCTTCTAGGTTGATGCGTTCGTCTACAGTAGCAGCATTTATACTTAGGTTTCCCTATGTTCTCTCATATATAGATAGATGAATTTGGAACTCTAAATCCAACATGGTTTGTAGTAGCTCCTTGAACCTTGATAAAATAAAAGGAGTTCTCAGTTTTGTCTCTATGGTTTGTTTCCTCTTCAAGTAGTCCTAGGCACAGACTGTGGAAAAGCACTTTCATTGAGATGGGTTGAGAAGCTTCTAAGAAATAACGAGTTTCCGAAATACCAGCAAATATTTTTTCACCCAATCTTGATGATACTTGGTGGTAATGATCAGTACAGAAATCCCACTTTTCTCACCAAATTTTGTTCTTCTAGTTTGAAGCGTTCGTCTACAGTAGCAGTTTTTATATTTAGGTTTCCTCTGTTCTCTCCTATATAGATGAAGAATTTTAACTCTAAATCCAACATGGTTTGTAGTAGCTCTTTGAAACTTGATAAAATAAAAAAGTTCTCAGTTTTGTCTCTATGGTTTGTTTCCTCTTCAAGTAGTTTTAGGCACAGACTGTGGAAAGCACTTTCACTGAGATGGGTTGCCAAGCTTCTAAGAAATAACGAGATTCCAAAATACCAGCAAATATTTTTTCACCCAATCTTGATGATACTTGGTGGTAATGATCAGTACACAAATCCCACTTGGCTCACATAATTTTGTTCTTCTAGGTTGATGCGTTCGTCTACAGTAGCAGTTTTTATGTTTAGGTTTCCCTCTGTTCTCTCATATATAGATAGATGAATTTGGAACTCTAAATCCAACATGGTTTGTAGTAGCTCCTTGAAAGTTTATAAAATATAGGAGTTCTCAGTTTTGTCTCTATGGTTTGTTTCCTCTTCAAGTAGCCCTAGGCACAGACTGTGGAAAAGCACTTTCATTGAGAGGGGTTGCCAAGCTTCTAAGAAATTACGAGTTTCCGAAATACCAGCAAATATTTTTTCACCCAATCTTGATGATACTTGTGGTAATGATCAGTACACAAATCCCACTTGGCTCACCAAATTTTGTTCTTCTAGGTTGAAGCGTTCGTCTACAGTAGCACTTTTTATATTTAGGTTTCCCTCTGTTCTCTGCTATATAGATAGATGAATTTGGAACTCTAAATCCAACATGGTTTGTAGTAGCTCTTGAAACTTGACAAAATAAAGGAATTCTCAGTTTTGT
>NW_027510551.1:0-32974 GCF_048772815.1 Callospermophilus lateralis | reverse complement strand
GAAGGGTTTGCCAAGCTTCCAAAATACTACGAGTGTCCTGAAATCTCAGCATATGTTTTTTCACCCAATCTTGATGATACTTGGTGGTAATGAGCAGTACACCAAGCCCACTTGGCTCAGCAAATTTCGTTCTTCTAGGTTGAAGCATTCGTTTGCAATAAGAGTTTGAATTTTCAGGTTTCACTCTGTTTTCTCCTATATTGACACATGAATTTGGAACTCTAAATCAAGTACGGTTTGTGCTAGCCTTTTGTAACTTGACACAATAAAGTAGTTCTAATTTCTATCTGTATGGTTTGTTTCCTCTTGAAGTAGCCCTAGGAGGGAGTTGTGAAACACACTTTCGTTTGGAAGAGATTGCCAAGCTTCCAAAATACTACAAGTGTCCTGAAATCTCAGCATATGTTTTTCACCCAATCTTGAACATACTTGGGGGTAATGAGCAGTACACCAATCCCACTTGACTCAGCAAATTTCGTTCTTCTAGGTTGAAGCATTTGTTTCCAATAAGAGTTAGAATTTTCAGGTTTCACTCTGTTTTCTCCTATATTGATACATGAATTTGGAACTCGAAATCAAGAACGGTTTGTGCTAGCCCCTTGAAACTTGACACAATAAAGTAGTTCTAAGTTCTATCTGTACCGTTTGTTTCCTCTTGAAGTTGCTGTAGGAGGGAGGGGTGAGGCACACTTTCGTTTGAAAGGGGTTGCCAAGCTTTCAAAAAACTACGAGTGTCCTGAAATCTCAGCATATGTTTTTTCACCCAATCTTGAAGATACTTGGTGGTAATGAGCAGTACACCAAGCCCACTTGGCTCAGCAAATTTCGTTCTTGTAGGTTGAAGCATTCGTTTGCAATAAGAGTTTGGATTTTCAGGTTTCACTCTGTTTTCTCCTATATTGATACATGAATTTGGAACTCTAAATCCAGCACGGTTTGTGCTAGCCTCTTGAAACTTGACACAATTAAGTAGTTCTAAGTTCTATGTGCATGGTTTGTTTCCTCTTGAAGTAGACCTAGGAGGGAGTGGTGAAACACACTTTCGTTTGAAACGGGTTGCCAAGCTTCCAAAAAACTACGAGTGTCCTGAAATCTCAGCATATGTTTTTTCACCCAATCTTGAAGATACTTGGTGGGATAGAGCAGTACACCAATCCCACTTGGCTAAGCAAATTTCGTTCTTCTAGGTTGAAGCATTCGTTTTCAATAAAAGTTTGAAATTTCGGGTTTCACGCTGTTTTCTCCTATATTTATACATGAATTTGGAACTCTAACTCAAACACGGTTTGTGCTAGCCCCTTGAAACTTGACACAATAAAGTAGTTCTAAGTTCTATCTGTATGGTTTGTTTCCTCTTGAAGTTTCCGTAGGATGGAGTGGTGAAACACACTTTCGTTTGGAAGAGGTTGCCAAGCTTCCAAAATACTACGAGTGTCCTGAAATCTCAGCATATGTTTTTTCACCCAATCTTGAAGACACTTGGTGGTAATGAGCAGAACACCAATCCCACTTGGCTCAGCAAATTTCGTTCTTCTAGGTTGAAGCATTCGTTTGCAATAAGAGTTTGAATTTTCAGGTTTCACGCTGTTTTCTCCTATATTGATACATGAATTTGTATCTCTAAATCAAGCACGGTTTGTGCTAGCCCCTTGGAACTTGACACAATAAAGTTGTTCTAAGTTCTATCTGTATGGTTTGTTTCTTCTTGAAGTAGCCCTAGGAAGGAGGGGTGAAACACACTTTCGTTTGAAACGGGTTGCCAAGCTTCCAAAAAGCTACGAGAGTTCTGAAATCTCAGCATATGTTTTTTCACCCAATCTTGAAGATACTTGGTGATAATGAGCAGTACACCAATCCCACTGGGTTCAGCAAATTTCGTTCTTCTAGGTTGAAGCATTCGTTTGCAATAAGGGTTTGAATTTACAGGTTTCACTCTGTTTTCTCCTATATTGATACATGAATTTGGAACTCTAAATCAAGAACGGTTTGTGCTAGCCCCTTGAAACTTGACACAATAAAGTAGTTCTAAGTTCTCTCTGTATGGTTTGTGTCCTATTGACGTTTCCCTAGGAGGGAGTTGCGAAACACACTTTCGTTTGGAAGAAGTTGCCAAGCTTCCAAAATACTACGAGTGTCCTGAAATCTCAACATATATTTTTTCACCCAATCTTGAAGATACTTGGGGGTAATGAGCAGTACCCCAATCCCACTTGACTCAGCAAATTTCGTTCTTCTAGGTTGAAGCATTCGTTTGCAATAAGTGTTTGAGTTTTCAGGTTTCACTCTGTTTTCTCCTATATTGATACATGAATATGGAACTCTAAATCAAGTACGGTTTGTGCTAGCCCCTTGAAACTTGACACAATAAAGTAGTTCTAAGTTCTATCTGTACGGTTTGTTTCCTCTTGAAGTAGCCCTAGAAATGAGTGGTGAAACACACTTTCGTTTGAAATGGGTTGCCAAGCTTCCAAAAAGCTACGAGTGTCCTGAAATCTCGGCATATGTTTTTTCACCCAATCTTGAAGATACTTGGTGATAATGAGTAGTACACCAATCCCACTGGGTTCAGCAAATTTCGTTCTTCTAGGTTGAAGCATTCATTGGCAGTAAGAGTTTGAATTTTTCAGGTTTCACTCTGTTTTCTCCTATATTGATAGATGAATTTGGAACTCCAAATCAAACACGGTTTGTGCTAGCCCCTTGAAACTTGACACAATAAAGTAGTTCTAAGTTCTATCAGTATGGTTTGTGTCCAATTGAAGTTTCCCTAGGAGGGAGTGGTGAAACACACTTTCGTTTGGAAGAGGTTGCCAAGCTTCCAAAATACTACGAGTGTAATGAAATCTCAGCATATGTTTTTTCACCCAATCTTGAAGATACTTGGTGGTAATGAGCAGTACACCAAGCCCACTTGGCTCAGCAAATTTCGTTCTTCTAGGTTGAAGCATTCGTTTGCAATAAGAGTTTGAATTTTCAGGTTTCAATCTGTTTTCTCCTATATTGATACATGAATTTGGAACTCTAAATCAAGAACGGTTTGTGCTAGCCCCTTGAAACGTGACACAATAAAGTAGTTCTAAGTTCTATCTGTATGGTTTGTTTCCTCTTTAAGTAGCCCTAGGAGGGAGTTGTGAAACACACTTTCGTTTGGAATAGGTTGCCAAGCATCAAAAATTCGACGAGTGTCCTGAAATCTCAGCATATGTTTTTCACCCAATCTTGAAGATACTTGGGGGTAATGAGCAGTACACCAATCCCACTTGACTCAGTAAATTTCGTTCTTCTAGGTTGAAGCATTCGTTTCCAATAAGAGTTTGAGTTTTCAGGTTTCACTCTGTTTTCTCCTATACTGATACATGAATTTGGAACTCTAAATCAAGAACGGTTTGTGCTAGCCCCTTGAAACTTGACACAATAAAGTAGTTCTAAGTTCTATCTGTACGGTTTGTTTCCTCTTGAAGTTGCTGTAGGAGGGAGTGTTGAAGCACACTTTCGTTTGAAAGGGGTTGCGAAGCTTCCAAAAAACAACGAGTGTAATGAAAACTCAGCATATGTTTTTTCACCCAATCTTGAAGATACTTGGTGATAATGAGCAGTACACCAATCCCACTGGTTTCAGCAAATTTCGTTCTTCTAGGTTGAAGCATTCGTTTGCAATAAGAGTTTGAATTTTCAGGTTTCACTCTGTTTTCTCCTATATTGATACATGAATTTGGAACTCTAACTCAAACACGGTTTGTGCTAGCCCCTTGAAACTTGGCACAATAAAGTAGTTCTACGTTCTATCTGTATGGTTTGTTTCCTCTTGAAGTTTCCGTAGGATGGAGTGGTGAAACACACTTTCGTTTTGAAGAGGTTGCCAAGCTACCAAAATACTACGAGTGTCCTGAAATCTCAGCATATGTTTTTTCACCCAATCTTGAAGATACTTGGTGGTAATGAGCAGAACACCAATCCCACTTGGCTCAGCAAATTTTGTTCTTCTAGGTTGAAGCATTCGTTTGCAATTAGAGTTTGAATTTTCAGGTTTCACGCTGTTTTCTCCTATATTGATACGTGAATTTGGAACTCTAAATCAAGCACGGTTTGTGCTAGCGCCTTGAAACTTGACACAATAAAGTAGTTCTAACTTCTATCTGTATGGTTTGTTTCCTCTTGAAGTAGCCCTAGGAAGGAGTGGTGAAACACACTTCGTTTGAAACGGGTTACCAAGCTTCCAAAAAGCTACGAGTGTCCTGAAATCTCAGCATATGTTTTTTCACCCAATCTTGAAGATACTTGGTGATAATGAGCAGTACACCAATCCCACTGGGTTCAGCAAATTTCGTTCTTCTAGGTTGAAGCATTCGTTGGCAGTAAGAGTTTTAATTTTCAGGTTTCACTCTGTTTTCTCCTATATTGATAGATGAATTTGGAACTCCAAATCAAACACGGTTTGTGCTAGCCCCCTTGAAACTTGACACAATAAAGTAGTTCTAAGTTCTATCTGTATGGTTTGTGTCCAATTGAAGATTCCCTAGGAGGGAGTGGTGAAACACACTTTCGTTTGGAAGAGGTTGCCAAGCTTCCAAAATACAACGAGTGTCCTGAAATCTCAGCATATGTTTTTCACCCAATCTTGAAGATACGTGGGGGTAATGAGCAGTACACCAATTCCACTTGACTCAGCAAATTTCGTTTTTCTAGGTTGAAGCATTCGTTTCCAATAAGAGTTTGAGTTTTCAGGTTTCACTGTGTTTTCTCCTATATTGATACATGAATTTGGAACTCTAAATCAAGCACGGTTTGTGCTAGCCTCTTGAAACTTGACAAAATTAAGTAGTTCTAAGTTCTATGTGCATGGTTTGTTTCTCTTGAAGTAGCCCTAGGAGGGAGTGGTGAAACACACTTTCGTTTGAAATGGGTTGCCAAGCTTCCAAAAAACTACGAGTGTCCTGAAAACTCAGCATATGTTTTTTCACCCAATCTTGAAGATACTTGGTGATAATGAGCAGAACACCAATCACACTGGGTTCAGCAAATTTCGTTCTTCTAGGTTGAAGCATTCGTTGGCAATAAGAGTTTGAATTTTCAGGTTTCACTCTGTTTTCTCCTATATTGATAGATGAATTTGGAACTCCAAATCAAACACGGTTTGTGCTAGCCCCTTGAAACTTGACATAATAAAGTAGTTCTAAGTTCTATCTGTATGGTTTGTGTCCAATTGAAGTTTACCTAGGAGGGAGTTGTGAAACACACGTTCGTTTGGAAGAGGTTGCCAAGCATCCAAAATACTACGAGTGTCCTGAAATCTCAGCATATGTTTTTTCACCCAATCTTGAAGATACTTGGTGGTAATGAGCAGTACACCCAGCCCACTTGGCTCAGCAAATTTCGTTCTTCTAGGTTGAAGCATTCGTTTGCAATAAGAGTTTGAATTTTCAGGTTTCACTGTGTTTTCTCCTATATTGATACATGAATTTGGAACTCTAAATCAAGCACGGTTTGTGCTAGCCTCTTGAAACTTGACACAATTAAGTAGTTCTAAGTTCTATGTGCATCGTTTGTTTCTCTTGAAGTAGCCCTAGGAGGGAGTGGTGAAACACACTTTCGTTTGGAAGAGGTTGCCAAGCTTCCAAAATACTACGAGTGTCCTGAAATCTCAGCATATGTTTTTTCACCCAATCTTGAAGATACTTGGTGGTAATGAGCAGTACACCAAGCCCACTTGGCTCAGCAAATTTCGTTCTTCTAGGTTGAAGCATTCGTTTGCAATAAGAGTTTGAATTTGAAGGTTTCACTCTGTTTTCTCCTATATTGATACATGAATTTGGAACTCTAAATCAAGCACGGTTTGTGCTAGCCTCTTGAAACTTGACACAATTAAGTAGTTCTAAGTTCTATGTGCATGGTTTGTTTCACTTGAAGTAGCCCTAGGAGGGAGTGGTGAAACACACTTTCGTTTGAAATGGGTTGCCAAGCTTCCAAAAAAATACGAGTGTCCTGAAAACTCAGCATAGGTTTTTTCACCCAATCTTGAAGATACTTGGTGATAATGAGCAGTACACCAATCCCACTGGGTTCAGCAAATTTCGTTCTTCTAGTTTGAAGCATTCGTTGGCAATAAGATTTTGAATTTTCAGGTTTCACTCTGTTTTCACCTATATTGATAGATGAATTTGGAACTCCAAATCAAACACGGTTTGTGGTAGCCCCTTGAAACTTGACATAATAAAGTAGTTCTAAGTTCTATCTGTATGGTTTGTGTCCAATTGACGTTTACCTAGGAGGGAGTTGTGAAACACACGTTCGTTTGGAAGAGGTTGCCAAGCTTCCAAAATACTACGAGTGTCCTGAAATCTCAGCATATGTTTTTTCACCCAATCTTCAAGATACTTGGTGGTAATGAGCAGTACACCAATCCCACTTGGCTCAGTAAATTTCGTTCTTCTAGGTTGGAGCATTCGTTTGCAATAAGAGTTTGAATTTTCAGGTTTCACTCTGTTTTCTCCTTTATTGATACATGAATTTGGAACTCTAAATCAAGCACGGTTTGTGCTAGCGCCTTGAAACTTGACACAATAAAGTAGTTCTAAGTTCTATCTGTATGGTTTGTTTCCTCTTGAAGTAGCCCTAGGAAGGAGTGGTGAAACACACTTTCGTTTGAAACGGGTTGCCAAGCTTCCAAAAAGCTACGAGTGTCCTGAAATCTCAGCATATGTTTTTTCACCCAATCTTGAAGATACTTGGTGATAATGAGCAGTACACCAATCCCACTGGGTTCAGCAAATTTCGTTCTTCTAGGTTGAAGCATTCGTTGGCAGTAAGAGTTTGAATTTTCAGGTTTCACTCTGTTTTCTCCTATATTGATAGATGAATTTGGAACTCCAAATCAAACACGGTTTGTGCTAGCCCCTTGAAACTTGACACAATAAAGTAGTTCTAAGTTCTATCTGTATGGTTTGTGTCCAATTGAAGATTCCCTAGGAGGGAGTGGTGAAACACACTTTCGTTTGGAAGAGGTTGCCAAGCTTCCAAAATACAACGAGTGTCCTGAAATCTCAGCATATGTTTTTCACCCAATCTTGAAGATACGTGGGGGTAATGAGCAGTACACCAATTCCACTTGACTCAGCAAATTTCGTTTTTCTAGGTTGAAGCATTCGTTTCCAATAAGAGTTTGAGTTTTCAGGTTTCACTGTGTTTTCTCCTATATTGATACATGAATTTGGAACTCTAAATCAAGCACGGTTTGTGCTAGCCTCTTGAAACTTGACAAAATTAAGTAGTTCTAAGTTCTATGTGCATGGTTTGTTTCTCTTGAAGTAGCCCTAGGAGGGAGTGGTGAAACACACTTTCGTTTGAAATGGGTTGCCAAGCTTCCAAAAAACTACGAGTGTCCTGAAAACTCAGCATATGTTTTTTCACCCAATCTTGAAGATACTTGGTGATAATGAGCAGAACACCAATCACACTGGGTTCAGCAAATTTCGTTCTTCTAGGTTGAAGCATTCGTTGGCAATAAGAGTTTGAATTTTCAGGTTTCACTCTGTTTTCTCCTATATTGATAGATGAATTTGGAACTCCAAATCAAACACGGTTTGTGCTAGCCCCTTGAAACTTGACATAATAAAGTAGTTCTAAGTTCTATCTGTATGGTTTGTGTCCAATTGAAGTTTACCTAGGAGGGAGTTGTGAAACACACGTTCGTTTGGAAGAGGTTGCCAAGCATCCAAAATACTACGAGTGTCCTGAAATCTCAGCATATGTTTTTTCACCCAATCTTGAAGATACTTGGTGGTAATGAGCAGTACACCCAGCCCACTTGGCTCAGCAAATTTCGTTCTTCTAGGTTGAAGCATTCGTTTGCAATAAGAGTTTGAATTTTCAGGTTTCACTGTGTTTTCTCCTATATTGATACATGAATTTGGAACTCTAAATCAAGCACGGTTTGTGCTAGCCTCTTGAAACTTGACACAATTAAGTAGTTCTAAGTTCTATGTGCATCGTTTGTTTCTCTTGAAGTAGCCCTAGGAGGGAGTGGTGAAACACACTTTCGTTTGGAAGAGGTTGCCAAGCTTCCAAAATACTACGAGTGTCCTGAAATCTCAGCATATGTTTTTTCACCCAATCTTGAAGATACTTGGTGGTAATGAGCAGTACACCAAGCCCACTTGGCTCAGCAAATTTCGTTCTTCTAGGTTGAAGCATTCGTTTGCAATAAGAGTTTGAATTTGAAGGTTTCACTCTGTTTTCTCCTATATTGATACATGAATTTGGAACTCTAAATCAAGCACGGTTTGTGCTAGCCTCTTGAAACTTGACACAATTAAGTAGTTCTAAGTTCTATGTGCATGGTTTGTTTCACTTGAAGTAGCCCTAGGAGGGAGTGGTGAAACACACTTTCGTTTGAAATGGGTTGCCAAGCTTCCAAAAAAATACGAGTGTCCTGAAAACTCAGCATAGGTTTTTTCACCCAATCTTGAAGATACTTGGTGATAATGAGCAGTACACCAATCCCACTGGGTTCAGCAAATTTCGTTCTTCTAGTTTGAAGCATTCGTTGGCAATAAGATTTTGAATTTTCAGGTTTCACTCTGTTTTCACCTATATTGATAGATGAATTTGGAACTCCAAATCAAACACGGTTTGTGGTAGCCCCTTGAAACTTGACATAATAAAGTAGTTCTAAGTTCTATCTGTATGGTTTGTGTCCAATTGACGTTTACCTAGGAGGGAGTTGTGAAACACACGTTCGTTTGGAAGAGGTTGCCAAGCTTCCAAAATACTACGAGTGTCCTGAAATCTCAGCATATGTTTTTTCACCCAATCTTCAAGATACTTGGTGGTAATGAGCAGTACACCAATCCCACTTGGCTCAGTAAATTTCGTTCTTCTAGGTTGGAGCATTCGTTTGCAATAAGAGTTTGAATTTTCAGGTTTCACTCTGTTTTCTCCTTTATTGATACATGAATTTGGAACTCTAAATCAAGCACGGTTTGTGCTAGCGCCTTGAAACTTGACACAATAAAGTAGTTCTAAGTTCTATCTGTATGGTTTGTTTCCTCTTGAAGTAGCCCTAGGAAGGAGTGGTGAAACACACTTTCGTTTGAAACGGGTTGCCAAGCTTCCAAAAAGCTACGAGTGTCCTGAAATCTCACCATATGTTTTTTCACCCAATCTTGAAGATACTTGGTGATAATGAGCAGTACACCAATCCCACTGGGTTCAGCAAATTTCGTTCTTCTAGGTTGAAGCATTCGTTGGCAGTAAGAGTTTGAATTTTCAGGTTTCACTCTGTTTTCTCCTATATTGATAGATGAATTTGGAACTCCAAATCAAACACGGTTTGTGCTAGCCCCTTGAAACTTGACACAATAAAGTAGTTCTAAGTTCTATCTGTATGGTTTGTGTCCAATTGAAGATTCCCTAGGAGGGAGTGGTGAAACACACTTTCGTTTGGAAGAGGTTGCCAAGCTTCCAAAATACAACGAGTGTCCTGAAATCTCAGCATATGTTTTTCACCCAATCTTGAAGATACGTGGGGGTAATGAGCAGTACACCAATTCCACTTGACTCAGCAAATTTCGTTTTTCTAGGTTGAAGCATTATTTCCAATAAGAGTTTGAGTTTTCAGGTTTCACTGTGTTTTCTCCTATATTGATACATGAATTTGGAACTCTAAATCAAGCACGGTTTGTGCTAGCCTCTTGAAACTTGACAAAATTAAGTAGTTCTAAGTTCTATGTGCATGGTTTGTTTCTCTTGAAGTAGCCCTAGGAGGGAGTGGTGAAACACACTTTCGTTTGAAATGGGTTGCCAAGCTTCAAAAAACTACGAGTGTCCTGAAAACTCAGCATATGTTTTTTCACCCAATCTTGAAGATACTTGGTGATAATGAGCAGAACACCAATCACACTGGGTTCAGCAAATTTCGTTCTTCTAGCTTGAAGCATTCGTTGGCAATAAGAGTTTGAATTTTCAGGTTTCACTCTGTTTTCTCCTATATTGATAGATGAATTTGGAACTCCAAATCAAACACGGTTTGTGCTAGCCCCTTGAAACTTGACATAATAAAGTAGTTCTAAGTTCTATCTGTATGGTTTGTGTCCAATTGAAGTTTACCTAGGAGGGAGTTGTGAAACACACGTTCGTTTGGAAGAGGTTGCCAAGCATCCAAAATACTACGAGTGTCCTGAAATCTCAGCATATGTTTTTTCACCCAATCTTGAAGATACTTGGTGGTAATGAGCAGTACACCAATCCCACTTGGCTCAGTAAATTTCGTTCTTCTAGGTTGGAGCATTCGTTTGCAATAAGAGTTTGAATTTTCAGGTTTCACTCTGTTTTCTCCTTTATTGATACATGAATTTGGAACTCTAAATCAAGCACGGTTTGTGCTAGCGCCTTGAAACTTGACACAATAAAGCAGTTCTACGTTCTATATGTATGGTTTGTTTCCTCTTGAAGTAGCCCTATGAAGGAGTGGTGAAACACACTTTCGTTTGAAACGGGTTGCCAAGCTTCCAAAAAGCTACGAGTGTCCTGAAATCTCAGCATATGTTTTTTCACCCAATCTTGAAGATACTTGGTGATAATGAGCAGTACACCAATACCACTGGGTTCAGCAAATTTCGTTCTTCTAGGTTGAAGCATTCGTTGGCAGTAAGAGTTTGAATTTTCAGGTTTCACTCTGTTTTCTCCTATATTGATAGATGAATTTGGAACTCCAAATCAAACACGGTTTGTGCTAGCCCCTTGAAACTTGACACAATAAAGTAGTTGTAAGTTCTATCTGTATGGTTTGTGTCCAATTGAAGATTCCCTAGGAGGGAGTGGTGAAACACACTTTCGTTTGGAAGAGGTTGCCAAGCTTCCAAAATACAACGAGTGTCCTGAAATCTCAGCATATGTTTTTCACCAAATCTTGAAGATACTTGGGGGTAATGAGCAGTACACCAATCCCACGTGACTCAGCAAATTTCGTTTTTCTAGGTTGAAGCATTCGTTTCCAATAAGAGTTTGAGTTTTCAGGTTTCATTCTGTTTTCTCCTATATTGATACATGAATTTGGAACTCTAAATCAAGAACGGTTTGTGCTAGCCCCTTGAAACTTGACACAATAAAGTAGTTCTAAGTTCTATCTGTACGGTTTGTTTCCTCTTAAGTTGCCCTAGGAGGGAGTGGTGAAGCACACTTTCGTTTGAAAGGGGTTGCCAAGCTTCCAAAAAACTACGAGTGTCCTGAAATCTCACCATATGTTTTTTCACCCAATCTTGCAAATACTTGGTGTTAATTAGCAGTACACCAATCCCACTTGTTTAAGCAAATTTCGTTCTTCTATGTTGAAGCATTCGTTTTCAATAAAAGTTTGAAATTTCGGGTTTCACCCTGTTTTCTCCGATATTTATACATGAATTTTGAATTCTAACTCAAACACGGTTTGTGCTAGCCCCTTGAAACTTGATAAAATAAAGTAGTTCTAACTTCTATCTGTATGGTTTCTTTCCTCTTGAAGTTTCCCTAGGAGGGAGTGGTGAAACACACTTTCGTTTGGAAGAGGTTGCCAAGCTTCCAAAATACTACGAGTGTCCTGAAATCTCAGCATATGTTTTTTCACCCAATCTTGAAGATACTTGGTGGTAATGAGCAGTACACCAAGCAGACTTGGCTCAGCAAATTTTGTTCTTCTAGGTTGAAGCATTCGTTTGCAATAAGAGTTTGAATTTTCAGGTTTCACTGTGTTTTCTCCTATATTGATACATGAATTTGGAACACTAAATCAAGCACGGTTTGTGCTAGCCTCTTGAAACTTGACACAATTAAGTAGTTCTAAGTTCTATGTGCATGGTTTGTTTCTCTTGAAGTAGCCCTAGGAGGGAGTGGTGAAACACACTTTCGTTTGAAATGGGTTGCCAAGCTTCCAAAAAAATACGAGTGTCCTGAAAACTCAGCATAGGTTTTTTCACCCAATCTTGAAGATACTTGGTGATAATGAGCAGTACACCAATCACACTGGGTTCAGCAAATTTCGTTCTTCTAGGTTGAAGCATTCGTTGGCAATAAGAGTTTGAATTTTCAGGTTTCACTCTGTTTTCTCCTATATTGATAGATGAATTTGGAACTCCAAATCAAACACGGTTTGTGCTAGGCCCTTGAAACTTGACATAATAAAGTAGTTCTAAGTTCTATCTGTATGGTTTGTGTCCAATTGAAGTTTACCTAGGAGGGAGTTGTGAAACACACGTTCGTTTGGAAGAGGTTGCCAAGCTTCCAAAATACTACGAGTGTCCTGAAAGCTCAGCATATGTTTTTTCACCCAATCTTGAAGATACTTGGTGGTAATGAGCAGTACACCAATCCCACTTGGCTCAGTAAATATCGTTCTTCTAGGTTGGAGCATTCGTTTGCAATAAGAGTTTGAATTTTCAGGTTTCACTCTGTTTTCTCCTTTATTGATACATGAATTTGAAACTCTAAATCAAGCACGGTTTGTGCTAGCGCCTTGAAACTTGACACAATAAAGCAGTTCTAAGTTCTATCTGTATGGTTTGTTTCCTCTTGAAGTAGCCCTAGGAGGGAGTTGTGAAACACATTTTCATTTGGAAGAGGTTGCCAAGCTTCCAAAATACTACGAGTGTCCTGAAATCTCAGGATATGTTTTTTCACCCAATCTTGAAGATACTTGATGGTAATGAGCAGTGCACCAATCTCACTTGACTCAGCAAATTTCGTTCTTCTAGGTTGAAGCATTCGTATGCAATAAGAGTTTGAGTTTTTAGGTTTCACTCTGTTTTCTCGTATATTGATACATGAATTTGGAACTCTAAATCAAGAACGGTTTGGGCTAGCCCCTTGAAACTTGCACAATAAAGTAGTTCTAAGTTCTATCTGTACGGTTTGTTTCCTCTTGAAGTTGCCCTAGGAGGGAGTGGTGAAGCACACTTTCGTTTGAAACGGGTTGCCAAGCTTCCAAAAAACTATGAGTGTCCTAAAATCTCAGCATATGTTTTTTCACCCAATCTTGAAGATACTTTGTGGTAATGAGCAGTAAACCAATCCCACTTGGCTCAGTAAATTTCGCTCTTCTAGGTTGGAGCATTCGTTTGCAATAAGAGTTTGAATTTTCAGGTTTCACTCTGTTTTCTCCTTTATTGATACATGAATTTGGAACTCTAAATCAAGCACGGTTTGTGCTAACCCCTTGAAACTTGACACAATAAAGAAGTTCTAAATTCTATCTGTATGGTTTGTTTCCTCTTGAAGTAGCCCTAGGAGGGAGTTGTGAAACACACTTTCGTTTGGAAGAGGTTGCAAAGCTTCCAAAATATTACGAGTGTCCTGAAATCTCAGCATATGTTTTTTCACCCAATCTTGAAGATACTTGGGGGTAATGAGCAGTACACCAATCCCACTTGACTCAGCAAATTTCGTTCTTCTAGGTTGAAGCATTCGTTTGCAATAAGAGTTTGAGTTTTCAGGTTTCACTCTGTTTTCTCCTATATTGATACATGAATTTGGAACTCTAAATCAAGAACGGTTTGTGCTAGCCCCTTGAAACTTGACACAATAAAGTAGTTCTAAGTTCTATCTGTACGGTTTGTTTCCTCTTGACGTTGCCCTAAGAGGGAGTGGTGAAGCACACTTTCGTTTGAAAGGGGTTGCCAAGCTTCCAAAAAATTACGAGTGTCCTGAAATCTCAGCATATGTTTTTTCACGAAATCTTGAAGATACTTGGTGGTAATGAGCAGTAAACCAATCCCACTTGGCTAAGCAAATTTCGTTCTTCTAGGTTGAAGCATTCGTTTTCAATAAAATTTTGAAATTTCGGGTTTCACGCTGTTTTCTCCTATATAGATAGATGAATTTGGAACTCCAAATCAAACACGGTTTGTGTTAGCCCCTTGAAACTTGACACAATAAAGTAGTTCTAAGTTCTATGTGTATGGTTTGTTTCCTCTTGAAGTAGACCTAGGAGGGAGTGATGAAACACACTTACGTTTGAAACGAGTTGCCAAGCTTCCAAATACTACGAGTGTCCTGAAATCTCAGCATATGTTTTTTCACCCAATCTTGAAGATACTTGGGGGTAATGAGCAGTACACCAATCCCACTTGACTCAGCAAATTTCGTTCTTCTAGGATGAAGCATTCGTTTGCAATAAGAGTTTGAGTTTTCAGGTTTCACTCTGTTTTCTCCTATATTAATACATGAATTTGGAACTCTAAATCAAGAACGGTTTGTGCTAGCCTCTTGAAACTTGACACAATTAAGTAGTTCTAAGTTCTATGTGTATGGTTTGCTTCCTCTTAAAGTAGCCCTAGGAGGGAGTGGTGAAACACACTTTCGTTTGAAACGGGTTGCCAAGCTTCCAAAAAACTACGAGTGTCCTGAAATCTCAGCATATGTTTTTTCACCCAATCTTGAAGATACTTGGTGATAATGAGCAGTACACCAATCCCACTTGGTTCAGCAAATTTCGTTCTTCGAGATTGAAGCATTGTTGGCAGAAAGAGTTTGAATTTTCAGGTTTCACTCTGTTTTCTCCTATATTGATGGATGAATTTGGAACTCCAAATCAAACACGGTTTGTGCTAGCCCCTTGAAACTTGACACAATAAAGTAGTTCTAAGTTCTATCTGTATGGTTTGTGTCCTAATGAAGTTTCCCTAGGAGGGAGGTGCGAAACACAATTTCGTTTGGAAGAGGTTGCCAAGCTTCCAAAATACTACGAGTGTCCTGAAATCTCAGCATATGTTTTTTCACCCAATCTTGAAGATACTTGGGGGTAATGAGCAGTACACCAATTCCACTTGACTCAGCAAATTTCGTTCTTCTAGGTTGAAGCATTCGTTTGCAATAAGAGTTTGAATTTTCAGGTTTCACTCTTTTTTCTCCTATATTGATACATGAATTTGGAACTCTAAATCAAGCACGGTTTGTGCTAGCCCCTTGAAACTTGACACAATAAAGTAGTTCTAAGTTCTATGTGAATGGTTTGTTTCCTCTTGAAGTAGCCCTAGGAGGGAGTGGTGAAACACACTTTCGTTTGAAACGGGTTGCCAAGCTTCCAAAAAAATACGAGTGTCCTGAAATCTCAGCATATGTTTTTTCACCCAATCTTGAAGATACTTGATGATAATGAGCAGTACAGCAATCCCACTGGGTTCAGCAAATTTCGTTCTTCTAGGTTGAAGCATTCGTTGGCAGTAAAAGTTTGAATTTACAGGTTTCACTCTGTTTTCTCCTATATTGATAGATGAATTTGGAACTCCAAATCAAACACGGTTTATGCTAGCCCCTTGAAACTTCACACAATAAAGTAGTTCTAAGTTCTATCTGTATGGTTTGTGTCCTATTGAAGATTCCCCAGGAGGGAGTTGCGAAACACACTTTCGTTTGGAAGAGGTTGCCAAGCTTCCAAAATACTACGGGTGTCCTGAAATCTCAGCATATGTTTTTTCACCCAATCTTGAAGATACTTGGTGGTAATGAGCAGTACACCAAGCCCACTTGGCTCAGCAAATTTCGTTCATCTAGGTTGACGCATTCGTTTGCAATAAGAGTTTGAATTTTCAGGTTTCACTCTGTTTTCTCCTATATTGATACATGAATTTGGAACTCTAAATAAAGAACGGTTTGTGCTAGCCCCTTGAAACTTGACACAAGAAAGTAGTTCTAAGTTCTATGTGTATGGTTTGTTTCCTCTTGAAGTAGCCCTAGGAGGGAGTGGTGAAACACACTTTCGTTTGAAACGGGTTGCCAAGCTTCCAAAAAACTACGAGTGTCCTGAAGTCTCAGCAAATGTTTATTCACCCAATCTTGAAGATACTTGGTGGTAATGAGCAGTACACCAATACCACTTGGCTCAGTAAATTTCGCTCTTCTAGGTTGGAGCATTCGTTTGCAATAAGAGTTTGAATTTTCAGGTTTCACTCTGTTTTCTCCTATATTGATACATGTATTTGGAACTCTAAATCAAGCACGGTTTGTACTAGCACCTTGAAACTTGAAACAATAAACTAGTTCTAAGTTCTATCTGTATGGTTTCTTTCCTCTTGAAGTAGCCCTAGGAGGGAGTTGGAAACACACTTTTGTTTGGAAGAGGTTGCCAAGGTTCCAAAATACTACGAGTGTCCAGAAATCTCAGCATATGGTTTTTCACGCAATCTTGAAGATACTTGGGGGTAATGAGGAGTACACCAATCCCACTTGACTCAGTAAATTTCGTTCTTCTAGGATGAAGCATTCGTTTGCAATAAGAGTTTGAGTTTTCAGGTTTCCCTCTGTTTTCTCCTATATTGATAGATGAATTTGGAACTCTAAATCAAGAACGGTTTGTGCTAGCCCCTTGAAACTTGACACAATAAAGTAGTTCCAAGTTCTATCTGTATGTTTGTTTCCTCTTGAAGTTTCTCTAGGAGAGAGTAATGAAACACACTTTCGTTTGAAAGGGGTTGCTAAGCTTCCAAAAAACTACAAGTGTCCTGAAATCTCAGCATATGTTTTTTCACGCAATCTTGAAGATACTTGGTGATAATGAGTAGTACACCAATCCAACTGGGCTCAGCAAATTTCGTTCTTCTAGGTTGAAGCATTCGTTGGCAGTAAGAGTTTGAATTTTCAGGTTTCACTCTGTTTTCTCCTATATTGATACATGAATTTGGAACTCTAAATCAAGAACGGTTTGTGCTAGCCCCTTGAAAATTGACACAATAAAGTAGTTCTAAGTTCTATCTGTATGGTTTGTTTCCTCTTGAAGTTGCCCTAGGAGGGAGTGGTGAAACACACTTTCGTTTGAAAGGTATTGCCAAGATTAAAAAATCTACGAGTGTCCTGAAATGTCAGCATACGCTTTTTCACCAATCGTGAAGATACTTGGTGGTAATGAGAAGTACACCAATCCCACTTGACTCAGCAAATTTCGTTCTTCTAGGTTGAAGCATTCGTTTTCAATAAAAGTTTGAAATTTCAGGTTTCACTCTGTTTTCTCCTGTATTTATACATGAATTTGGAACTCTAAATCAAGCATGGTTTGTGCTAGCCCCTTGAAACTTGACAGAATAAAGTAGTTCTAATTTCTATCTCTATGGTTTGTTTCCTGTTGAAGTAGCCTAGGAGGAAGTGGTGAAACACACTTTCGTTTGGAAGAGGTTGCCAACCTTCCAAAAACTACGAGTGTCCTGAAATCTCAGCATATGTTTTTTCACCCAATCTTGAAGATACTTGGTGATAATGAGCAGTACACCAATCCCACTGGGTTCAGCAAATTTCGTTCTTCTAGGTTGAAGCATTCGTTTGCAGTAAGAGTTTGAATTTTCAGGTTTCACTCTGTTTTCTCCTATATTGAGACATGAATTTGGAACTCTAAATCAAACACGGTTTGTGCTAGCCCCTTGAAACTTGACACAATAAAGAAGTTCTAAGTTCTATCTGTATGGTTTGTTTCCTTTTGAAGTTGCCTTAGGAGGGAGTGGTGAAACACACTTTCGTTTGAAAGAGGTTGCCAAGCTTCCAAAAAACTATGAGTGTCCGGAAATCTCAGCATATGCTTTTTCACCCAATCTTGAAGATACTTGGTGGTAATGAGCAGTACACCAATCCCACTTGGCTAAGCAAATTTCATTCTTCTCGGTTGAAGCATTCGTTTTCAATAAAAGTTTGAAATTTCAGGTTTCACTCTGTTTTCTCCTGTATTTATACATGAATTTGGAACTCTAAATCAAACACGGTTTGTGGTAGCCCCTTGAAACTTGACACAATAAAGTAGTTCCAAGTTCTATCTGTATGTTTGCTTCCTGTTGATGTTTCCCTAGGAGAGAGTAATGAAACACACTTTCGTTTGAAAGGGGTTGCTAAGCTTCCAAAAAACTACGAGTGTCCTGAAATCTCAGCATGTGTTTTTTCACGCAATCTTGAAGATACTTGGTGATAATGAGTAGCACACCGATCCCACTGGGCTCAGCAAATTTCGTTCTTCTAGGTTGAAGCATTCGTTGGCAGTAAGAGTTTGAATTTTTAGGTTTCACTCTGTTTTCTCCTATATTGATAGATGAATTTGGAACAAGAAATCAAACACGGTTTGTGCTAGCCCCTTGAAACTTGACAAAATAAAGTAGTTCTAAGTTCTATCTGTATGGTTTGTGTCCAATTGAAGTTTCCCTAGGAGGGAGTTGTGAAACACACTTTCGTTTGGAAGAGGTTGCCAAGCTTCCAAAATACTACGAGTGTCCTGAAATCTCAGCATATGTTTTTTCACCCAATCTTGAAGATACTTGTGGGTAATGAGCAGTACACCAATCCCACTTGACTCAGCAAATTACGTTCTTCTAGGTGGAAGCATTCGTTTGCAATAAGAGTTTGAGTTTTCAGGTTTCACTCTGTTTTCTCCTATATTGATACATGAATTTGGAACTCTAAATCAAGAACGGTTTGTGCTAGCCCCTTGAAACTTGACACAATAAAGTAGTTCTAAGTCCTATCTGTATGGTTAGTTTCCTCTTGAAGTTCCCCAAGGAGGGAGTGGGTAAACACACTTTCGTTTGAAAGGCGTTGCAAAGTTTCCAAAAAACTACGAGTGTCCTGAAATGTCAGCATACGCTTTTTCACCCAATCTTGAAGATACTTGGTGGTAATGAGCAGTACACCAATCCCATTTGGCTCTGCAAATTTCGTTCTTCTAGGTTGAAGCATTCGTTTTCAATAAAAGTTTGAAATTTCAGGTTTCACTCTGCTTTCTGCTATATTGATACATGAATTTGAACTCTAAATCAAGCACGGTTTGTGCTAGCCCCTTGAAACTTGACACAATAAAGTAGTTCTAAGTTCTATCTGTATGGTTTGTTTCCTCTTGAAGTTGCCCTAGGAGGGAGTGGTGAAACACACTTTCGTTTGGAAGAGGTTGCCAAGCTTCCAAAATACTACGAGTGTCCCGAAATCTCAGCATATGCTTTTTCACCCAATCTTGAAGATACTTGGTGGTAATGAGCAGTACACCAATCCCACTTGGCTCAGCAAATTTCGTTCTTCTAGGTTGAAGCATTCGTTTGCAATAAGAGTTTGAGTTTTCGGGTTTCACTCTGTTTTCTCCTATATTGATACATGAATTTGGAACTCTAAATCAAGAACGGTTTGTGCTAGCCCCTTGAAAATTGACACAATAAAGTAGTTCTAAGTTCTATCTGTGTGGTTTGTTTCCTCTTGAAGTTGCCCTAGGTGGGAGTGGTGAAACACACTTTAGTTTGACAGGTATTGCCAAGCTTAAAAAATCTACGAGTGTCCTGAAATGTCAGCATACGCTTTTTCACCAATCGTGAAGATACTTGGTGGTAATGAGAAGTACACCAATCCCACTTGACTCAGCAAATTTCGTTCTTCTAGGTTGAAGCATTCGTTTTCAATAAAAGTTTGAATTTTCAGGTTTCACTCTGTTTTCTCCTGTATTTATACATGTATTTGGAACTCTAAATCAATTATGGTTTGTGCTAGCCCCTTGAAACTTGACAGAATAAAGTAGTTCTAATTTCTATCTCTATGGTTTGTTTCCTGTTGAAGTAGCCTAGGAGGGAGTGGTGAAACACACTTTCGTTTGAAAAAGGTTGCCAAGCTTCCAAAAAACTACGAGTGTCCTGAAATCTCAGCATATGCTTTTTCAACCATTCTTGAAGATACTTGGTGGTAATGAGCAGTACACCAATCCCACTTGGCTCAGCAAATTTCGTTCTTCTCGGTTGAAGCATTCGTTTTCAATAAAAGTTTGAATTTTCAGGTTTCACTCTGTTTTCTCCTATATTGAGACATGAATTTGGAACTCTAAATCAAACACGGTTTGTGCTAGCCCCTTGAAACTTGACACAATAAAGAAGTTCTAAGTTCTATCTGTATGGTTTGTTTCCTTTTGAAGTTGCCTTAGGAGGGAGTGGTGAAACACACTTTCGTTTGAAAAAGGTTGCCAAGCTTCCAAAAAACTACGAGTGTCCTGAAATCTCAGCATATGCTTTTTCACCCAATCTTGAAGATACTTGGTGGTAATGAGCAGTACACCAATCCCACTTGGCTCAGCAAATTTCGTTCTTCTCGGTTGAAGCATTCGTTTTCAATAAAAGTTTGAAATTTCAGGTTTCACTCTGTTTTCTCCTGTATTTATACATGAATTTGGAACTCGAAATCAAACACGGTTTGTGCTAGCCCCTTGAAACTTGACACAATAAAGTAGTTCCAAGTTCTATCTGTATGGTTTGTTTCCTCTTGAAGTTTCCCTAGGAGAGAGTAATGAAACACACTTTCCTTTGAAAGGGGTTGCTAAGCTTCCAAAAAACTACGAGTGTCCTGAAATCTCAGCATATGTTTTTTCACGCAATCTTGAAGATACTTGGTGATAATGAGTAGCACACCAATCCCACTGGGCTCAGCAAATTTCGTTCTTCTAGGTTGAAGCATTCGTTGGCAGTAAGAGTTTGAATTTTCAGGTTTCACTCTGTTTTCTCCTATATTGATAGATGAATTTGGAACAAGAAATCAAACACCGTTTGTGCTAGCCCCTTGAAACTTGACAAAATAAAGTAGTTCTAAGTTCTATCTGTATGGTTTGTGTCCATTGAAGTTTCCCTAGGAGGGAGTTGTGAAACACACTTTCATTTGGAAGAGGTTGCCAAGCTTCCAAAATACTACGAGTGTCCTGAAATCTCAGCATATGTTTTTTCACCCAATCTTGAAGATACTTGTGGGTAATGAGCAGTACACCAATCCCACTTGACTCAGCAAATTACGTTCTTCTAGGTGGAAGCATTCGTTTGCAATAAGAGTTTGAGTTTTCAGGTTTCACTCTGTTTTCTCCTATATTGATACATGAATTTGGAACTCTAAATCAAGAACGGTTTGTGCTAGCCCCTTGAAACTTGACACAATAAAGTAGTTCTAAGTCCTATCTGTATGGTTAGTTTCCTCTTGAAGTTCCCCAAGGAGGGAGTGGGTAAACACACTTTCGTTTGAAAGGCGTTGCCAAGCTTCCAAAAAACTACGAGTGTCCTGAAATGTCAGCATACGCTTTTTCACCCAATCTTGAAGATACTTGGTGGTAATGAGCAGTACACCAATCCCACTTGGCTCTGCAAATTTCGTTCTTCTAGGTTGAAGCATTCGTTTTCAATAAAAGTTTGAAATTTCAGGTTTCACTCTGCTTTCTGCTATATTGATACATGAATTTGAACTCTAAATCAAGCACGGTTTGTGCTAGCCCCTTGAAACTTGACACAATAAAGTAGTTCTAAGGTCTATCTGTATGGTTTGTTTCCTCTTGAAGTTGCCCTAGGAGGGAGTGGTGAAACACACTTTCGTTTGGAAGAGGTTGCCAAGCTTCCAAAATACTATGAGTGTCCCGAAATCTCAGCATATGTTTTTTCACCCAATCTTGAAGATACTTGGTGGTAATGAGCAGTACACCAATCCCACTTGGCTCAGCAAATTTCGTTCTTCTAGGTGGAAGCATTCGTTTGCAATAAGAGTTTGAGTTTTCAGGTTTCACTCTGTTTTCTCCTATATTGATACATGAATTTGGAACTCTAAATCAAGAACGGTTTGTGCTAGCCCCTTGAAAACTGACACAATAAAGTAGTTCTAAGTTCTATCTGTGTGGTTTGTTTCCTCTTGAAGTTGCCCTAGGAGGGATTGGTGAAACACACTTTCGTTTGACAGGTATTGCCAAGCTTAAAAAATCTACGAGTGTTCTGAAATGTCAGCATACGCTTTTTCACCAATCGTGAAGATACTTGGTGGTAATGAGAAGTACACCAATCCCACTTGACTCAGCAAATTTCGTTCTTCTAGGTTGAAGCATTCGTTTTCAATAAAAGTTTGAATTTTCAGGTTTCACTCTGTTTTCTCCTGTATTTATACATGAATTTGGAACTCTAAATCAAGCATGGTTTGTGCTAGCCCCTTGAAACTTGACAGAATAAAGTAGTTCTAATTTCTATCTGAATGGATTGTTTCCTGTTGAAGTAGCCTAGGAGGGAGTGGTGAAACTCACTTTCGTTTGGAAGAGGTTGCCAACCTTCCAAAAACTACGAGTGTCCTGAAATCTCAGCATATGTTTTTTCACCCAATCTTGAAGATACTTGGTGATAATGAGCAGTACACCAATCCCACTGGGTTCAGCAAATTTCGTTCTTCTAGGTTGAAGCATTCGTTTGCAGTAAGAGTTTGAATTTTCAGGTTTCACTCTGTTTTCTCCTATATTGAGACATGAATTTGGAACTCTAAATCAAACACGGTTTGTGCTAGCCCCTTGAAACTTGACACAATAAAGAAGTTCTAAGTTCTATCTGTATGGTTTGTTTCCTTTTGAAGTTGCCTTAGGAGGGAGTGGTGAAACACACTTTCGTTTGAAAGAGGTTGCCAAGCTTCCAAAAAACTACGAGTGTCCTGAAATCTCAGCATATGCTTTTTCACCCAATCTTGAAGATACTTGGTGGTAATGAGCAGTACACCAATCCCACTTGGCTCAGCAAATTTCGTTCTTCTCTGTTGAAGCATTCGTTTTCAATAAAAGTTTGAAATTTCAGGATTCACTCTGTTTTCTCCTGTATTTATACATGAATTTGGAACTCTAAATCAAACACGGTTTGTGGTAGCCCCTTGAAACTTGACACAATAAAGTAGTTCCAAGTTCTATCTGTATGTTTGCTTCCTGTTGAAGTTTCCCTAGGAGAGAGTAATGAAACACACTTTCGTTTGAAAGGGGTTGCTAAGCTTCCAAAAAACTACGAGTGTCCTGAAATCTCAGCATGTGTTTTTTCACGCAATCTTGAAGATACTTGGTGATAATGAGTAGCACACCAATCCCACTGGGCTCAGCAAATTTCGTTCTTCTAGGTTGAAGCATTCGTTGGCAGTAAGAGTTTGAATTTTTAGGTTTCACTCTGTTTTCTCCTATATTGATAGATGAATTTGGAACAAGAAATCAAACACGGTTTGTGCTAGCCCCTTGAAACTTGACAAAATAAAGTAGTTCTAAGTTCTATCTGTATGGTTTGTGTCCAATTGAAGTTTCCCTAGGAGGGAGTTGTGAAACACACTTTCGTTTGGAAGAGGTTGCCAAGCTTCCAAAATACTACGAGTGTCCTGAAATCTCAGCATATGTTTTTTCACCCAATCTTGAAGATACTTGTGGGTAATGAGCAGTACACCAATCCCACTTGATTCAGCAAATTACGTTCTTCTAGGTGGAAGCATTCGTTTGCAATAAGAGTTTGAGTTTTCAGGTTTCACTCTGTTTTCTCCTATATTGATACATGAATTTGGAACTCTAAATCAAGAACGGTTTGTGCTAGCCCCTTGAAACTTGACACAATAAAGTAGTTCTAAGTCCTATCTGTATGGTTAGTTTCCTCTTGAAGTTCCCCAAGGAGGGAGTGGGTAAACACACTTTCGTTTGAAAGGCGTTGCAAAGTTTCCAAAAAACTACGAGTGTCCTGAAATGTCAGCATACGCTTTTTCACCCAATCTTGAAGATACTTGGTGGTAATGAGCAGTACACCAATCCCATTTGGCTCTGCAAATTTCGTTCTTCTAGGTTGAAGCATTCGTTTTCAATAAAAGTTTGAAATTTCAGGTTTCACTCTGCTTTCTGCTATATTGATACATGAATTTGAACTCTAAATCAAGCACGGTTTGTGCTAGCCCCTTGAAACTTGACACAATAAAGTAGTTCTAAGTTCTATCTGTATGGTTTGTTTCCTCTTGAAGTTGCCCTAGGAGGGAGTGGTGAAACACACTTTCGTTTGGAAGAGGTTGCCAAGCTTCCAAAATACTACGAGTGTCCCGAAATCTCAGCATATGCTTTTTCACCCAATCTTGAAGATACTTGGTGGTAATGAGCAGTACACCAATCCCACTTGGCTAAGCAAATTTCGTTCTTCTAGGTTGAAGCATTCGTTTGCAATAAGAGTTTGAGTTTTCGGGTTTCACTCTGTTTTCTCCTATATTGATACATGAATTTGGAACTCTAAATCAAGAACGGTTTGTGCTAGCCCCTTGAAAATTGACACAATAAAGTAGTTCTAAGTTCTATCTGTGTGGTTTGTTTCCTCTTGAAGTTGCCCTAGGTGGGAGTGGTGAAACACACTTTAGTTTGACAGGTATTGCCAAGCTTAAAAAATCTACGAGTGTCCTGAAATGTCAGCATACGCTTTTTCACCAATCGTGAAGATACTTGGTGGTAATGAGAAGTACAACAATCCCACTTGACTCAGCAAATTTCGTTCTTCTAGGTTGAAGCATTCGTTTTCAATAAAAGTTTGAATTTTCAGGTTTCACTCTGTTTTCTCCTGTATTTATACATGAATTTGGAACTCTAAATCAAGCATGGTTTGTGCTAGCCCCTTGAAACTTGACAGAATAAAGTAGTTCTAATTTCTATCTGTATGGATTGTTTCCTGTTGAAGTAGCCTAGAGGGAGTGGTGAAACTCACTTTCGTTTGGAAGAGGTTGCCAACCTTCCAAAAACTACGAGTTTCCTGAAATCTCAGCATATGTTTTTTCACCCAATCTTGAAGATACTTGGTGATAATGAGCAGTACACCAATCCCACTGGGTTCAGCAAATTTCGTTCTTCTAGGTTGAAGCATTCGTTTGCAGTAAGAGTTTGAATTTTCAGGTTTCACTCTGTTTTCTCCTATATTGAGACATGAATTTGGAACTCTAAATCAAACACGGTTTGTGCTAGCCCCTTGAAACTTGACACAATAAAGAAGTTCTAAGTTCTATCTGTATGGTTTGTTTCCTTTTGAAGTTGCCTTAGGAGGGAGTGGTGAAACACACTTTCGTTTGAAAAAGGTTGCCAAGCTTCCAAAAAACTACGAGTGTCCTGAAATCTCAGCATATGCTTTTTCAACCAATCTTGAAGATACTTGGTGGTAATGAGCAGTACACCAATCCCACTTGGCTAAGCAAATTTCGTTCTTCTCGGTTGAAGCATTCCTTTTCAATAAAAGTTTGAAATTTCAGGTTTCACTCTGTTTTCTCCTGTATTTATACATGAATTTGGAACTCTAAATCAAACACGGTTTGTGGTAGCCCCTTGAAACTTGACACAATAAAGTAGTTCCAAGTTCTATCTGTATGTTTGCTTCCTCTTGAATTTTCCCTAGGAGAGAGTAATGAAACACACTTTCGTTTGAAAGGGGTTGCTAAGCTTCCAAAAAACTACGAGTGTCCTGAAATCTCAGCATATGTTTTTTCACGCAATCTTGAAGATACTTGGTGTTAATGAGTAGTACACCAATCCCACTGGGCTCAGCAAATTTCGTTCTTCTAGGTTGAAGCATTCGTTGGCAGTAAGAGTTTGAAATTTCAGGTTTCACTCTGTTTTTCTCCTATATTGATAGATGAATTTGGAACAAGAAATCAAACACGGTTTGTGCTAGCCCCTTGAAACTTGACAAATAAAGTAGTTCTAAGTTCTATCTGTATGGTTTGTGTCCAATAGAAGTTTCCCTAGGAGGGAGTTGTGAAACACACTTTCGTTTGGAAGAGGTTGCCAAGCTTCCAAAATACTACGAGTGTCCTGAAATCTCAGCATATGTTTTTTCACCCAATCTTGAAGACACTTGGTGGTAATGAGCAGTACACCAATCCCACTTGGCTCAGCAAATTTCGTTCTTCTAGGTTGAAGCATTCGTTTGCAATAAGAGTTTGAGTTTTCAGGTTTCACTCTGTTTTGTCCTATATTGATACATGAATTTGGAACTCTAAATCAAGAACGGTTTGTGCTAGCCCCTTGAAAATTGACACAACAATGTAGTTCTAAGTTCTATCTGTATGGTTTGTTTCCTCTTGAAGTTGCACTAGGAGGGAGTGGTGAAACACACTTTCGTTTGAAAGGTATTGGCAAGCTTAAAAAATCTACGAGTGTCCTGAAATGTCAGCATACGCTTTTTCACCAATCGTGAAGATACTTGGTGGTAATGAGAAGTACATCAATCCCACTTGACTCAGCAAATTTCGTTCTTCTAGGTTGAAGTATTCGTTTTCAATAAAAGTTTGAAATTTCAGGTTTCACTCTGTTTTCTCCTGTATTTATACATGAATTTGGAACTCTAAATCAATTATGGTTTGTGCTAGCCCCTTGAAACTTGACAGAATAAAGTAGTTCTAATTTCTATCTCTATGGTTTGTTTCCTGTTGAAGTAGCCTAGGAGGGAGTGGTGAAACACACTTTCGTTTGGAAGAGGTTGCCAACCTTCCAAAAACTACGAGTGTCCTGAAATCTCAGCATATGTTTTTTTCACCCAATCTTGAAGATACTTGGTGATAATGAGCAGTACACCAATCCCACTGGGTTCAGCAAATTTCGTTCTTCTAGGTTGAAGCATTCGTTTGCAGTAAGAGTTTGAATTTTCAGGTTTCACTCTGTTTTCTCCTATATTGAGACATGAATTTGGAACTCTAAATCAAACACGGTTTGTGCTAGCCCCTTGAAACTTGACACAATAAAGAAGTTCTAAGTTCTATCTGTATGGTTTGTTTTCCTTTTGAAGTTGCCTTAGGAGGGAGTGGTGAAACACACTTTCGTTTGAAAAAGGTTGCCAAGCTTCCAAAAAACTACGAGTGTCCTGAAATCTCAGCATATGCTTTTTCACCCAATCTTGAAGATACTTGGTGGTAATGAGCAGTACACCAATCCCACTTGGCTCAGCAAATTTCGTTCTTCTCGGTTGAAGCATTCGTTTTCAATAAAAGTTTGAAATTTCAGGTTTCACTCTGTTTTCTCCTGTATTTATACATGAATTTGGAACTCGAAATCAAAACACGGTTTGTGCTAGCCCCTTGAAACTTGACACAATAAAGTAGTTCCAAGTTCTATCTGTATGGTTTGTTTCCTCTTGAAGTTTCCCTAGGAGAGAGTAATGAAACACACTTTCCTTTGAAAGGGGTTGCTAAGCTTCCAAAAAACTACGAGTGTCCTGAAATCTCAGCATATGTTTTTTCACGCAATCTTGAAGATACTTGGTGATAATGAGTAGCACACCAATCCCAGTGGGCTCAGCAAATTTCGTTCTTCTAGGTTGAAGCATTCGTTGGCAGTAAGAGTTTGAATTTTCAGGTTCACTCTGTTTTCTCCTATATTGAGAGATGAATTTGGAACAAGAAATCAAACACGGTTTGTGCTAGCCCCTTGAAACTTGACAAAATAAAGTAGTTCTAAGTTCTATCTGTATGGTTTGTGTCCAATTGAAGTTTCCCTAGGAGGGAGTTGTGAAACACACTTTCGTTTGGAAGAGGTTGCCAAGCTTCCAAAATACTACGAGTGTCCTGAAATCTCAGCATATGTTTTTTCACCCAATCTTGAAGATACTTGTGGGTAATGAGCAGTACACCAATCCCACTTGACTCAGCAAATTACGTTCTTCTAGGTGGAAGCATTCGTTTGCAATAAGAGTTTGAGTTTTCAGGTTTCACTCTGTTTTCTCCTATATTGATACATGAATTTGGAACTCTAAATCAAGAACGGTTTGTGCTAGCCCCTTGAAACTTGACACAATAAAGTAGTTCGAAGTCCTATCTGTATGGTTAGTTTCCTCTTGAAGTTCCCCAAGGAGGGAGTGGGTAAACACACTTTCGTTTGAAAGGCGTTGCCAAGCTTCCAAAAAACTACGAGTGTCCTGAAATGTCAGCATACGCTTTTTCACCCAATCTTGAAGATACTTGGTGGTAATGAGCAGTACACCAATCCCACTTGGCTCTGCAAATTTCGTTCTTCTAGGTTGAAGCATTCGTTTTCAATAAAAGTTTGAAATTTCAGGTTTCACTCTGCTTTCTGCTATATTGATACATGAATTTGGAACTCTAAGTCAAGCACGGTTTGTGCTAGCCCCTTGAAACTTGACACAATAAAGTAGTTCTAAGTTCTATCTGTATGGTTTGTTTCCTCTTGAAGTTGCCGTAGGAGGGAGTGGTGAAACACACTTTCGTTTGAAAGGTATTGCCAAGCTTAAGAAATCGACGAGTGTCCTGAAATGTCAGCATACGCTTTTTCACCAATCGTGAAGATACTTGGTGGTAATGAGAAGTACACCAATCCCACTTGACTCAGCAAATTTCGTTCTCCTAGGTTGAAGCATTCGTTTTCAATAAAAGTTTGAAATTTCAGGTTTCACTCTGTTTTCTCCTGTATTTATACATGAATTTGGAACTCTAAATCAAGCATGGTTTGTGCTAGCCCCTTGAAACTTGACAGAATAAAGTAGTTCTAATTTCTATCTGTATGGTTTGTTTCCTGTTGAAGTAGCCTAGGAGGGAGTGGTGAAACACACTTTCGTTTGGAAGAGGTTGCCAACCTTCCAAAAACTACGAGTGTCCTGAAATCTCAGCATATGTTTTTTCACCCAATCTTGAAGATACTTGGTGATAATGAGCAGTACACCAATCCCACTGGGTTCAGCAAATTTCGTTCTTCTAGGTTGAAGCATTCGTTTGCAGTAAGAGTTTGAATTTTCAGGTTTCACTCTGTTTTCTCCTATATTGAGACATGAATTTGGAACTCTAAATCAAACACGGTTTGTGCTAGCCCCTTGAAACTTGACACAATAAAGAAGTACTAAGTTCTATCTGTATGGTTTGTTTCCTTTTGAAGTTGCCTTAGGGGGGAGTGGTGAAACACACTTTCGTTTGAAAAAGGTTGCCAAGCTTCCAAAAAACTACGAGTGTCCTGAAATCTCAGCATATGCTTTTTCACCCAATCTTGAAGATACTTGGTGGTAATGAGCAGTACACCAATCCCACTTGGCTAAGCAAATTTCGTTCTTCTCGGTTGAAGCATTCGTTTTCAATAAAAGTTTGAAATTTCAGGTTTCACTCTGTTTTCTCCTGTATTTATACATGAATTTGGAACTCGAAATCAAACACGGTTTGTGCTAGCCCCTTGAAACTTGACACAATAAAGTCGTTCCAAGTTCTATCTGTATGGTTTGTTTCCTCTTGATGTTTACCTAGGAGAGAGTAATGAAACACACTTTCGTTTGAAAGGGGTTGCTAAGCTTCCAAAAAACTACGAGTGTCCTGAAATCTCAGCATATGTTTTTTCACGCAATCTTGAACATACTTGGTGATAATGAGTAGTACACCAATCCCACTGGGCTCAGCAAATTTCGTTCTTCTAGGTTGAAGCATTCGTTGGCAGTAAGAGTTTGAATTTTCAGGTTTCACTCTGTTTTCTCCTATATTGATAGATGAATTTGAAACAAGAAATCAAACACGGTTGTGCTAGCCCCTTGAAACTTGACAAAATAAAGTAGTTCTAAGTTCTATCTGTATGGTTTGTGTCCAATTGAAGTTTCCCTAGGAGGGAGTTGTGAAACACACTTTCGTTTGGAAGAGGTTGCCAAGCTTCCAAAATACTACGAGTGTCCTGAAATCTCAGCATATGTTTTTTCACCCAATCTTGAAGATACTTGTGGGTAATGAGCAGTACACCAAATCCACTTGACTCAGCAAATTACGTTCTTCTAGGTTGAAGCATTCGTTTGCAATAAGAGTTTGAGTTTTCAGGTTTCACTCTGTTTTCTCCTATATTGATACATGAATTTGGAACTCTAAATCAAGAACGGTTTGTGCTAGCCCCTTGAAACTTGACACAATAAAGTAGTTCTAAGTCCTATCTGTATGGTTAGTTTCCTCTTGAAGTTCCCCAAGGAGGGAGTGGGTAAACACACTTTCGTTTGAAAGGCGTTGCCAAGCTTCCAAAAAACTACGAGTGTCCTGAAATGTCAGCATACGCTTTTTCACCCAATCTTGAAGATACTTGGTGGTAATGAGCAGTACACCAATCCCACTTGGCTCTGCAAATTTCGTTCTTCTAGGTTGAAGCATTCGTTTTCAATAAAAGTTTGAAATTTCAGGTTTCACTCTGTTTTCTCCTGTATTTATACATGAATTTGGAACTCTAAATCAAACACGGTTTGTGGTAGCCCCTTGAAACTTGAAACAATAAAGTAGTTCCAAGTTCTATCTGTATGTTTGTTTCCTCTTGAAGTTTCCCTAGGAGAGAGTAATGAAACACACTTTCGTTTGAAAGGGGTTGCTAAGCTTCCAAAAAACTACGAGTGTCCTGAAATCTCAGCATATGTTTTTTTCACGCAATCTTGAAGATACTTGGTGATAATGAGTAGTACACCAATCCCACTGGGCTCAGCAAATTTCGTTCTTCTAGGTTGAAGCATTCGTTGGCAGTAAGAGTTTGAATTTTCAGGTTTCACTCTGTTTTCTCCTATATTGATAGATGAATTTGGAACAAGAAATCAAACACGGTTTGTGCTAGCCCCTTGAAACTTGACAAAATAAAGTAGTTCTAAGTTCTATCTGTATGGTTTGTGTCCAATTGAAGTTTCCCTAGGAGGGAGTTGTGAAACACACTTTCGTTTGGAAGAGGTTGCCAAGCTTCCAAAATACTACGAGTGTCCTGAAATCTCAGCATATGTTTTTCACCCAATCTTGAAGATACTTGGTGGTAATGAGCAGTACACCAATCCCACTTGGCTCAGCAAATTTCGTTCTTCTAGGTTGAAGCATTCGTTTGCAATAAGAGTTTGAGTTTTCAGGTTTCACTCTGTTTTCTCCTATATTGATACATGAATTTGGAACTCTAAATCAAGAACGGTTTGTGCTAGCCCCTTGAAACTTGACACAATAAAGTAGTTCGAAGTCCTATCTGTATGGTTAGTTTCCTCTTGAAGTTCCCCAAGGAGGGAGTGGGTAAACACACTTTCGTTTGAAAGGCGTTGCCAAGGTTCCAAAAAACTACGAGTGTCCTGAAATGTCAGCATACGCTTTTTCACCCAATCTTGAAGATACTTGGTGGTAATGAGCAGTACACCAATCCTACTTGGCTCTGCAAATTTCGTTCTTCTAGGTTGAAGCATTCGTTTTCAATAAAAGTTTGAAATTTCAGGTTTCACTCTGCTTTCTGCTATATTGATACATGAATTTGGAACTCTAAGTCAAGCACGGTTTGTGCTAGCCCCTTGAAACTTGACACAATAAAGTAGTTCTAAGTTCTATCTGTATGGTTTGTTTCCTCTTGAAGTTGCCGTAGGAGGGAGTGGTGAAACACACTTCCGTTTGAAAGGTATTGCCAAGCTTAAGAAATCGACGAGTGTCCTGAAATGTCAGCATACGCTTTTTCACCAATCGTGAAGATACTTGGTGGTAATGAGAAGTACACCAATCCCACTTGACTCAGCAAATTTCATTCTCCTAGGTTAAAGCATTCGTTTTCAATAAAAGTTTGAAATTTCAGGTTTCACTCTGTTTTCTCCTGTATTTATACATGAATTTGGAACTCTAAATCAAGCATGGTTTGTGCTAGCCCCTTGAAACTTGACAGAATAAAGTAGTTCTAATTTCTATCTGTATGGTTTGTTTCCTGTTGAAGTAGCCTAGGAGGGAGTGGTGAAACACACTTTCGTTTGGAAGAGGTTGCCAACCTTCCAAAAACTACGAGTGTCCTGAAATCTCAGCATATGTTTTTCACCCAATCTTGAATATACTTGGTGATAATGAGCAGTACACCAATCCCACTGGGTTCAGCAAATTTCGTTCTTCTAGGTTGAAGCATTCGTTTGCAGTAAGAGTTTGAATTTTCAGGTTTCACTCTGTTTTCTCCTATATTGAGACATGAATTTGGAACTCTAAATCAAACACGGTTTGTGCTAGCCCCTTGAAACTTGACACAATAAAGAAGTTCTAAGTTCTATCTGTATGGTTTGTTTCCTTTTGAAGTTGCCTTAGGGGGAGTGGTGAAACACACTTTCGTTTGAAAAAGGTTGCCAAGCTTCCAAAAAACTACGAGTGTCCTGAAATCTCAGCATATGCTTTTTCACCCAATCTTGAAGATACTTGGTGGTAATGAGCAGTACACCAATCCCACTTGGCTAAGCAAATTTCGTTCTTCTCGGTTGAAGCATTCGTTTTCAATAAAAGTTTGAAATTTCAGGTTTCACTCTGTTTTCTCCTGTATTTATACATGAATTTGGAACTCGAAATCAAACACGGTTTGTGCTAGCCCCTTGAAACTTGACACAATAAAGTCGTTCCAAGTTCTATCTGTATGGTTTGTTTCCTCTTGATGTTTACCTAGGAGAGAGTAATGAAACACACTTTCGTTTGAAAAGGGTTGCTAAGCTTCCAAAAAACTACGAGTGTCCTGAAATCTCAGCATATGTTTTTTCACGCAATCTTGAAGATACTTGGTGATAATGAGTAGTACACCAATCCCACTGGGCTCAGCAAATTTCGTTCTTCTAGGTTGAAGCATTCGTTGGCAGTAAGAGTTTGAATTTTCAGGTTTCACTCTGTTTTCTCCTATATTGATAGATGAATTTGAAACAAGAAATCAAACACGGTTTGTGCTAGCCCCTTGAAACTTGACAAAATAAAGTAGTTCTAAGTTCTATCTGTATGGTTTGTGTCCAATTGAAGTTTCCCTAGGAGGGAGTTGTGAAACACACTTTCGTTTGGAAGAGGTTGCCAAGCTTCCAAAATACTACGAGTGTCCTGAAATCTCAGCATATGTTTTTTCACCCAATCTTGAAGATACTTGTGGGTAATGAGCAGTACACCAAATCCACTTGACTCAGCAAATTACGTTCTTCTAGGTTGAAGCATTCGTTTGCAATAAGAGTTTGAGTTTTCAGGTTTCACTCTGTTTTTCTCCTATATTGATACATGAATTTGGAACTCTAAATCAAGAACGGTTTGTGCTAGCCCCTTGAAACTTGACACAATAAAGTAGTTCTAAGTCCTATCTGTATGGGTTAGTTTCCTCTTGAAGTTCCCCAAGAGGGAGTGGGTAAACACACTTTCGTTTGAAAGGCGTTGCCAAGCTTCCAAAAAACTACGATGTCCTGAAATGTCAGCATACGCTTTTTCACCCAATCTTGAAGATACTTGGTGGTAATGAGCAGTACACCAATCCCACTTGGCTCTGCAAATTTCGTTC
>NW_027510550.1:0-32992 GCF_048772815.1 Callospermophilus lateralis | reverse complement strand
ACAGAAAGAAACCTAAATATATAAACTGCTACTGTAGAGGAACATTTCAAACTAGAAGAACAAAATTTGGTGAGCCAAGTGGGATTTGGGTACTGATCATTACCACCAAGTATCATCAAGATTGGGTGAAAAAATATTTGCTGGTATTTCGGAAACTCGTAATTTCTTAGAAGCTTGGCAAACCCTCTCAATGAAAGTGCTTTTCCACAGTCTGTGCTTGGGCTACTTGAAGAGGAAACAAATCATAGAGACAAAACTGAGAACTCCTTTATTTTGACAAGTTTCAGAGAGCTACTACAAACCATGTGGGATTTAGAGTTCCAAATTCATCTATCTATACAGGACAGAACAGAGGGAAACCTAAATATAAAAACTGCTACTGTAGACAAAAGCTTCAACCTAGATGAACAAAATTTCGTGAGCCAAGTGGGATTTGTGTACTGATCATTACCACCAAGTATCATCAAGATTGGGTGAAAAAATATTTGCTGGTATTTCGGAAACTCGTTATTTCTTAGAAGCTTGGCAACCCCTCTCAATGAAAGTGCTTTTCCACAGTCTGTGCCTAGGGCTACTTGAAGAACAAACAAACCATAGAGAAAAATCTGAGAACTCCTTTATTTTGTCAAGTTTCAAAGAGCTACTACAAAGCATGTTGGATTTACAGTTCCAAATTATCTATCTATATAGGAGAGAACAGAGGGAAACCTAAATATAAATCTGCTACTGTAGTCGAAAGCTTCAACCTAGAAGAATAAAATTTGGTGAGCTAAGTGGGATTTGTGTACCGATCATTAGCAACAGGTACCATCAAGATTGGGTGAAAAAATATTTGCTGGTATTTCAGAAACTCGTTCTTTCTTAGAAGCTTGGCAACCTCTCTCAATGAAAGTGCTTTCCACAGTCTGTGCCTAGGGCTAGTTGAAGAGCAAACAAACCATAGAGAAAAATCTGAGAACTCCTTTATTTTGTCAAATTTCAAAGAGCTACTACAAACCATGTTGGATTTAGAGTTCCAAATTCATCTATCTATATAGGAGAGAACAGAGGGAAACCTAAATATAAAAACTGCTACTGTAGACGAACGCTTCAACCTAGAAGAACAAAATTTGGTGAGCCAAGTGGGATTTTGGTACTGATCATTAGCACCAAGTATCATCAAGATTGGGTGAAAAAATATTTGCTGGTATTTCGGAAACTCGTTATTTCTTAGAAGCTTGGCAACCCCTCTCAATGAAAGTGCTTTCCCACAGTCTGTGCCTAGGGCTACTTGAAGAGGAAACAAACCATAGAGACAAAACTGAGAACTCCTTTATTTTGTCAAGTTTCAAAGAGCTACTACAAACCAGTTTGGATTAAGAGTTCCAAATTCATCTATCTATACAGGAGAGAACAGAGAGCAACCTAAATATAAAAACTGCTACTGTAGACGAACGCTTCAACCTAGAAAAACAAAACTTCGTGAGCCAAGTGGGATTTGTGTACTGATCATTACACCAAGTATCATCAAGATTGGGTGAAAAAATATTTGCTGGTATTTCGGAAACTCGTTATTTCTTAGAAGCTTGGCAACCCCTCTCAATGAAAGTGCTTTCCACAGTCTGTGCCTAGGGCTACTTGAAGAGGAAACAAACCATAGAGACAAATCTGAGAACTCCTTTATTTTGTCAAGTTTCAAAGAGCTACTACAAACCATCTTGGATTTAGAGTTCCAAATTCATCTATCTATATAGGAGAGAACAGAGAGAAACCAAAATATAAAAACTGCTACTGTAGACGAACGCTTCAACCTAGAAGAACAAAATTTGGTGTGCCTGGTGGGATTTGTGTACTGATCATTACCACCAAGTATCAACAAGATTGTGTGAAAAAATATTTGCTGGTATTTCGGAAACTCGTTATTTCTTAAAGCTTGGCAACCCCTCTCAATGAAAGTGCTTTTCCACAGTCTGTGCCTAGGGCTACTTGAAGAGGAAACAATCCATAGAGAGAAAACTGAGAACTCCTTTATTTTGTTAAGTTTCAAAGAGCTACTACAAACCATGTTGGATTTAGAGTTCCAAATTCATCTATCTATATATGAGAGAACAGAGGAAAACCTAAATATAAAAACTGCTACTGTAGACGAACGCTTCAACCTAGAAGAACAAAATTTGGTGAGCCAAGTGGGATTTTGGTACTGATCATTAGCACCAAGTATCATCAAGATTGGGTGAAAAAATATTTGCTGGTATTTCGGAAACTCGTTATTTCTTAGAAGCTTGGCAACCCCTCTCAATGAAAGTGCTTTCCCACAGTCTGTGCCTAGGGCTACTTGAAGAGGAAACAAACCATAGAGACAAAACTGAGAACTCCTTTATTTTGTCAAGTTTCAAAGAGCTACTACAAACCAGTTTGGATTAAGAGTTCCAAATTCATCTATCTATACAGGAGAGAACAGAGAGCAACCTAAATATAAAAACTGCTACTGTAGACGAACGCTTCAACCTAGAAAAACAAAACTTCGTGAGCCAAGTGGGATTTGTGTACTGATCATTACACCAAGTATCATCAAGATTGGGTGAAAAAATATTTGCTGGTATTTCGGAAACTCGTTATTTCTTAGAAGCTTGGCAACCCCTCTCAATGAAAGTGCTTTCCACAGTCTGTGCCTAGGGCTACTTGAAGAGGAAACAAACCATAGAGACAAATCTGAGAACTCCTTTATTTTGTCAAGTTTCAAAGAGCTACTACAAACCATCTTGGATTTAGAGTTCCAAATTCATCTATCTATATAGGAGAGAACAGAGAGAAACCAAAATATAAAAACTGCTACTGTAGACGAACGCTTCAACCTAGAAGAACAAAATTTGGTGTGCCTGGTGGGATTTGTGTACTGATCATTACCACCAAGTATCAACAAGATTGTGTGAAAAAATATTTGCTGGTATTTCGGAAACTCGTTATTTCTTAAAGCTTGGCAACCCCTCTCAATGAAAGTGCTTTTCCACAGTCTGTGCCTAGGGCTACTTGAAGAGGAAACAAACCATAGAGAAAAAACTGAGAACTCCTTTGTTTTGTCAAGTTTCAAAGAGCTACTACAAACCATGTTGGATTTAGAGTTCCAAATTCATCTATCTATATATGAGAGAACAGAGTGAAACCTAAATAGAAAAACTGCTACTGTAGACGAACGCCTCAACCTAGAAGAACAAAATTTGGTGAGACAAGTGGGATTTGTGTACTGATCATTACCACCAACTATCATCAAGATTGGGTGAAAAAATGTTTGCTGGTATTTCGGAAAATCGTTATTTCTTAGAAGCTTGGCAACCCCTCTCAATGAAAGTGCTTTTCCACAGTCTGTGCCTGGGGCTACTTGAAGAGGAAACAAACCATAGCGACAAAACTGAGAACTCCTTTATTTTGTCAAGTTTCAAAGAGCTACAACAAACCATGTTGGATTTAGAGTTCCAAATTCATCTTTCTATATAGGAGAGAACAGAGGGAAACGTAAATATAAAAACTGCTACTGTAGACGAACGCTTCAACCTAGAAGAACAAAATTTGGTGAGCCAAGTGGGATTTGTGTACTGATCATTAGCACCAAGTATCACCAAGATTGGGTGAAAAAATATTTGCTGGTATTTCGGAAACTCATAATTTCTTAGAAGCTTGGCAACCCCTCTTATTTAAAGTGCTTTTCCACAGTCTGTGCCTAGGTCTACTTTTAGAGGAAACAATCCATAGAGACAAAACTGAGAACTCCTTTATTTTGTCAAGTTTCAAAGAGCTACTACAAACCATGTTGGATTTAGAGTTCGAAATTCATCTATCTATATAAGAGAGAACACAGGGAAACCTAAATATAAAAACTGCTACTGTAGACGAACGCTTCAACCTAGAAGAACAAAATTTGGTGAGCCAAGTGGGATTTGTGTACTGATCATTAGCACCAAGTATCATCAAGATTGGGTGAAAAAATATTTGCTGGTATTTCGGAAACTCGTTATTTCTTAGAAGCTTGGCAACCCCTCTCAATGAAAGTGCTTTCCTCAGTCTGTGCCTAGGGCTACTTGAAGTGGAAACAAACCATAGAGACAAAACTGAGAACTCCTTTATTTTGTCAAGTTTCAAAGAGCTACTACAAACCATGTTGGATTTAGAGTCCCAAATTCATCTATCTGTATAGGAGAGAACAGAGGGAAACCTAAATATAAAAACTGCTACTGTACACAAACGCTTCAACCTAGAAGAACTAAATTTGGTGAGCCAAGTGGGCTATGTGTACTGATCGTTAGCAACAAGTATCATCAAGATTGGGTGAAAAAATATTTGCTGGTATTCGGAAACTCGTTATTTCTTAGAAGCTTGGCAACCCCTCTCAATGAAAGTGCTTTCCACAGTCTGTGCCTAGGGCTACTTGAAGAGGAAACAAACCATAGAGACAAATCTGAGAACTCCTTTATTTTGTCAAGTTTCAAAGAGCTACTACAAACCATCTTGGATTTAGAGTTCCAAATTCATCTATCTATATAGGAGAGAACAGAGAGAAACCAAAATATAAAAACTGCTACTGTAGACGAACGCTTCAACCTAGAAGAACAAAATTTGGTGTGCCTGGTGGGATTTGTGTACTGATCATTACCACCAAGTATCAACAAGATTGTGTGAAAAAATATTTGCTGGTATTTCGGAAACTCGTTATTTCTTAAAGCTTGGCAACCCCTCTCAATGAAAGTGCTTTTCCACAGTCTGTGCCTAGGGCTACTTGAAGAGGAAACAAACCATAGAGAAAAAACTGAGAACTCCTTTGTTTTGTCAAGTTTCAAAGAGCTACTACAAACCATGTTGGATTTAGAGTTCCAAATTCATCTATCTATATATGAGAGAACAGAGTAAAACCTAAATAGAAAAACTGCTACTGTAGACGAACGCCTCAACCTAGAAGAACAAAATTTGGTGAGACAAGTGGGATTTGTGTACTGATCATTACCACCAACTATCATCAAGATTGGGTGAAAAAATATTTGCTGGTATTTCGGAAAATCGTTATTTCTTAGAAGCTTGGCAACCCCTCTCAATGAAAGTGCTTTTCCACAGTCTGTGCCTGGGGCTACTTGAAGAGGAAACAAACCATAGCGACAAAACTGAGAACTCCTTTATTTTGTCAAGTTTCAAAGAGCTACAACAAACCATGTTGGATTTAGAGTTCCAAATTCATCTTTCTATATAGGAGAGAACAGAGGGAAACGTAAATATAAAAACTGCTACTGTAGACGAACGCTTCAACCTAGAAGAACAAAATTTGGTGAGCCAAGTGGGATTTGTGTACTGATCATTAGCACCAAGTATCACCAAGATTGGGTGAAAAAATATTTGCTGGTATTTCGGAAACTCATAATTTCTTAGAAGCTTGGCAACCCCTCTTATTTAAAGTGCTTTTCCACAGTCTGTGCCTAGGGCTACTTGAAGAGGAAACAAACCATAGAAACAAAACTGAGAACTCCTTTATTTTGTCAGGTTTAAAAGAGCTACTACAAACCATGTTGGATTTAGAGTTCCAAATTTATCTATCTATATGGGAGAGAACAGAGGGAAACCTAAATATAAAAACTGCTACTGTAGACGAACGCTTCAACCTAAAAGAACAAAATTTGGTGAGCCAAGTGGGATTTGTGTACTGATCATTACCACCAAGTATCATCAAGATTGGGTGAAAAAATATTTGCTGGTATTTCGGAAACTCGTTATTTCTTAGAAGCTTGGAAACCCCTCTCAATGAAAGTGCTTTTCCACAGTCTGTGCCAAGGGCTACTTGAAGAGGAAACAAACCATAGAGACAAATCTGAGAACTCCTTTATTTTGTCAAGTTTCAAAGAGCTACTACAAACCATGTTGGATTTAGAGTTCCAAATTCATCTATCTATATAGGAGAGAACAGAGGGAAACCTAAATATAAAAACTGCTACTGTACATGAACGCTTCAACCTAGAAGAACTAAATTAGGTGAGCCAAGTGGGTTATGTGTACTGATCGTTAGCAACAAGTATCATCAAGATTGGGTGAAAAAATATTTGCTGGTATTTCGGAAACTCGTTATTTCTTAGAAGCTTGGCAACCCCTCTCAATGAAAGTGCTTTCCACAGTCTGTGCCTAGGGTACTTGAAGAGGAAACAAACCATAGAGACAAAACCTAGAACTCCTTTATTTTGTCAAGTTTCAAAGAGCTACTACAAACCATGTTGGATTTAGAGTTCCAAATTCATCTATCTATATAGGAGAGAACAGAGGGAAACCTAAATATAAAAACTGCTACTGTAGACGAACGCTTCAACCTAGAAGAACAAAATTTGGTGAGCCAAGTGGGATTTGTGTACTGATCATTAGCACCAAGTATCATCAAGATTGGGTGAAAAAATATTTGCTGGTATTTCGGAAACTCTTAATTTCTTAGAAGCTTGGCAACCCCTCTCAATGAAAGTGGTTTTCCACAGTCTGTGCCTAGGGCTACTTGAAGAGGAAACAAACCATAGAGACAAAACTGAGAACTCCTTTATTTTGTCAAGTTTCAAAGAGCTACTACAAACCATGTTGGATTTAGAGTTAAAATTCATCTATCTGTATAGGAGAGAACAGAGGGAAACCTAAATATAAAAACTGCTACTGTACACGAACGCTTCAACCTAGAAGAACTAAATTTGGTGAGCCAAGTGGGTTATGTGTACTGATCGTTAGCAACAAGTATCATCAAGATTGGGTGAAAAAATATTTGCTGCTATTTCGGAAACTCGTTATTTTTTAGAAGCTTGGCAACCCCTCTCAATGAAAGTGCTTTCTACAGTCTGTGCCTAGGGCTACTTGAAGAGGAAACAAACCATAGAGACAAAACTGAGAACTCCTTTATTTTGTCAAGTTTCAAAGAGCTACTACAAACCATGTTGGATTTAGAGTTCCAAATTCATCTATCTATATAGAAAAGAACAGAGGGAAACCTAAATATAAAAACTGCTACTGTAGACGAACGCATCAACCTAGAAGAACAAAATTTGGTGAGCCAAGAGGGATATGTGTACTGATCATTACCACCAAGTATCAACAAGATTGTGTGAAAAAATATTTGCTGGTATTTCGGAAACTCGTTATTTCTTAGAAGCTTGGCAACCCCTCTCAATGAAAGTGCTTTTCCACAGTCTGTGCCTAGGGCTACTTGAAGAGGAAACAAACCATAGAGACAAATCTGAGAACTTCTTTATTTTGTCAAGTTTCAAAGAGCTACTACAAACCATGTTGGATTTAGTGTTCCAAATTCATCTATCTATATATGTGAGAACATAGTGAAACCTAAATATAAAAACTGCTACTGTCGACGAACGCTTCACCCTAGAAGAACAAAATTTGGTGTGCCAAGTGGGACTTGTGTACTGATTATTACCACCAAGTATTTTCAAGATTGGGTGAAAAAATATTTGCTGGTATTTCGGAAACTCGTTATTTCTTAGAAGCTTGGCAACCCCTCTCAATGAAAGTTCTTTCTACAGTCTGTTCCTAGGGCTACTTGAAGAGGAAACAAACCATAGAGACAAAACTGAGAACACCTTTATTTTGTCAAGTTTCAAAGTGCTACTACAAACCATGTTGAATTTAGAGTTCCAAATTCATCTATCTATATAGGAGAGAACAGAGGGAAACCTAAATATAAAAACTGCTACTGTAGACGAAAGCTTAAACCTAGAAGAACAAAATATGGTGAGCCAAGGGGGATTTGTGTACTGATCATTACCACCAAGTATCATCAAGATTGGGTGAAAAAATATTTGCTGGTATTTCCTAAACTCGTTAATTCTTAGAAGCTTGGCAACCCATCTCAATGAAAGTGCTTTCCCACAGTCTGTGCCTAGGGCTACTTGAAGCGGAAACAAACCATAGAGACAAAACTGAGAACTCCTTTATTTTGTCAAGGTTCAAAGAGCTAGTACAAACCATGTTGGATTTAGAGTTCAAAATTCATCTATCTATATAGGAGAGAACAGAGAGAAACCTAAATATAAAAACTGCTACTGTAGAGGAACTTTTCAAACTAGAAGAACAAAATTTGGTGAGACAAGTGGGATTTGTGTACTGATCATTACCACCAAGTATCATCAAGATTGGGTTAAAAAATATTTGCTGGTATTTCGGAAACTCGTAATTTCTTAGAACCTTGGCAACCCCTCTCAATGAAAGTGCTTTTCCACAGTCTGTGCCTAGGGCTACTTGAAGAGGAAACAAATCATAGAGACAAAACTGAGAACTTTTTTATTTTGTCAAGTTTCAGAGAGCTACTACAAACCATGTGGGATTTAGAGTTCCAAATTCATCTTTCTATATAGGAGAGAACAGAGGGAAACCTAAATATAAAAACTGCTACTGTAGACGAATGCTTCATCCTAGAAGAACAAAATTTGGTGAGCCCAGTGGGATTTGTGTACTGATCATTACCACCAAGTATCATCAATTTTGGGTGAAAAAATATTTGCTGGTATTTCGGAAACTCGAAATTTCTTAGAAGCTTGGCAACCCATCTCAATGAAAGTGCTTTTCCACAGTCAGTTCCTAGGGCTACTTGAAGAGGAAACAAACCATAGAGACAAAACTGAGAACTCCTCTATTTTGTCAAGTTTCAAAGAGCTACTACAAACCATGTTGAATTTAGAGTTCCAAATTCATCTATCTATATAGGAGAGAACAGAGGGAAACCTAAATATAAAAACTGCTACAGTAGACGAAAGCTTCGAACTAGAAAAACAAAATTTCGTGAGCCAAGTGGGATTTGTGTACTGATCATTACCACCAAGGATCATCAAGATTGGGTGAAAAAATATTTGGTGGTATTTCGGAAACTCGTTATTTCTTAGAAGCTTGGCAACCCCTCTCAATGAAAGTGCTTTTCCACAGTCTGTGCCTAGGGCTACTTGAAGAGGAAACAGACCATAGAGACAAATCTGAGAACTCCTTTATTTTGTCAAGTTTCAGAGAGCTACTACAAACCATATGGGATTTAGAGTTCCAAATTCATCTTTCTATATAGGAGAGAACAGAGGGAAACCTAAATATAAAAACTGCTACTGTAGACAAATGCTTCATCCTAGAAGAACAAAATTTGGTGAGCCAAGTGGGATTTGTGTACTGATCATTACCACCAAGTATCATCAAGTTTGGGTGAAAAAATATTTGCTGGTATTTCGGAAACTCGAAATTTCTTAGAAGCTTGGCAACCCATCTAAATGAAAGTGCTTTTCCATAGTCAGTTCCTAGGGCTACTTGAAGAGGAAACAAACCATAGAGATAAAACTGAGAACTCCTTTATTTTGTCAAGTTTCAAAGAGCTACTACAAACCATGTTGAATTTAGAGTTCCAAATTCATCTATCTATATAGGAGAGAACAGAGGGAAACCTAAATATAAAACTGCTACAGTAGACGAAAGCTTCGAACAAAAAAAAGAAAATTTCCTGAGCCAAGTGGGATTTGTGTACTGATCATTACCACCAAGTATCATCAAGATGGGGTGAAAAAATATTTGCTGGTATTTCGGAAACTCGTTATTTCTTAGAAGCTTGGCAACCCCTCTCAATGAAAGTGCTTTTCCACAGTCTGTGCCTAGGGCTACTTGAAGAGGAAACAAACCATAGAGACAAATCTGAGAACTCCTTTATTTTGTCAAGTTTCAAAGAGCTACTACAAACCATGTTGGATTTAGAGTTCCAAATTCATCTATCTATATATGTGAGAACACAGGGAAACCTAAATATAAAAACTGCTACTGTCGACGAACGCTTCAACCTAGAAGAACAAAATTTGGTGAGCCAAGTGGGACCTGTGTACTGATCATTACCACCAAGTATTTTCAAGATTGGGTGAAAATATATTTGCTGGTATTTCGGAAACTCGTTATTTCTTAGAAGCTTCGCAACCCCTCTCAATGAAAGTTCTTTCCACAGTCTGTGCCTAGGGCTACTTGAAGAGGAAACAAACCATAGAGTCAAAACTAAGAATTCCTTTATTTTGTCAAGTTTCAAAGTGCTACTACAAACCATGTTGAATTTAGAGTTCGAAATTCATCTATCTATATAGGAAAGAACAGAGGGAAACCTAAATATAAAAACTGCTACTGTAGACGAAAGCTAAAACCTAGAAGAACAAAATTTGATGAGCCAAGTGGGATTTGTGTACTGATCATTACCACCAAGTATCATCAAGATTGGGTGAAAAAATATTTGCTGGTATTTCCTAAACTCGTTAATTCTTAGAAGCTTTTCAACCCATCTCAATGAAAGTGCTTTTCCACAGTCTGTGCCTAGGGCTACTAGAAGAGGAAACAAACCATAGAGACAAAACTGAGAATTCCTTTATTTTGTCAAGGTTCAAAGAGCTACTACAAACCATGTTGGATTTAGAGTTCCAAATTCATCTATCTATATAGGAGAGAACAGACAGAAACCTAAATATAAAAACTGCTACTGTAGAGGACCGTTTCTAACTAGAAGAACAAAATTTGGTGAGCCAAGTGGGATTTGTGTACTGATCATTACCACCAAGTATCATCAAGATTGGGTTAAAAAATATTTGCTGGTATTTCGGAAACTCGTAATTTCTTAGAAGCTTGGCAACCCCTCTCAATGAAAGTGCTTTTCACAGTCTGTGCCTAGGGCTACTTGAAGAGGAAACAAATCATAGAAAGAAAACTAAGAACTCCTTTATTTTGTCAAGTTTCAGAGAGCTACTACAAACCATGTGGGATTTAGAGTTCCAAATTCATCTATCTATATAGGAGAGAACAGAGGGAAACCTAAAATAAAAACTGCTACTGTAGACGAATGCTTAATCCTAGAAGAACAAAATTTGGTGAGCCAAGTGGTATTTGTGTACTGATCATTACCACCAAGTATCATCAAGTTTGGGTGAAAAAATATTTGCTGGTATTTCGGAAACTCGTTATTTCTTAGAAGCTTGGCAACCCCTCTCAATGAAAGTGCTTTTCCACAGTCTGTGCCTAGGGCTACTTGAAGAGGAAACAAACCATAGAGACAAATCTGAGAACTTCTTTATTTTGTCAAGTTTCAAAGAGCTACTACAAACCATGTTGGATTTAGTGTTCCAAATTCATCTATCTATATATGTGAGAACAGAGTGAAACCTAAATATAAAAACTGCTACTGACGACGAACGCTTCACCCTAGAAGAACAAAATTTGGTGTGCCAAGTGGGACTTGTGTACTGATTATTACCACCAAGTATTTTCAAGATTGGGTGAAAAAATATTTGCTGGTATTTCGGAAACACGTTATTTCTTAGAAGCTTGGCAACCCCTCTCAATGAAAGTTCTTTCTACAGTCTGTTCCTAGGGCTACTTGAAGAGGAAACAAACCATAGAGACAAAACTGAGAACTCCTTTATTTTGTCAAGTTTCAAAGTGCTACTACAAACCATGTTGAATTTAGAGTTCCAAATTCATCTATCTATATAGGAGAGAACAGAGGGAAACCTAAATATAAAAACTGCTACTGTAGACGAAAGCTTAAACCTAGAAGAACAAAATATGGTGAGCCAAGTGGGATTTGTGTACTGATCATTACCACCAAGTATCATCAAGATTGGGTGAAAAAATATTTGCTGGTATTTCCTAAACTCGTTAATTCTTAGAAGCTTGGCAACCCATCTCAATGAAAGTGCTTTTCCACAGTCTGTGCCTAGGGCTACTTGAAGAGGAAACAAACCATAGAGACAAAACTGAGAACTCCTTTATTTTGTCAAGGTTCAAAGAGCTAGTACAAACCATGTTGGATTTAGAGTTCAAAATTAATCTATCTATATAGGAGAGAACAGAGAGAAACCTAAATATAAAAACTGCTACTGTAGAGGAACGTTTCAAACTAGAAGAACAAAATTTGGTGAGCCAAGTGGGATTTGTGTACTGATCATTACCACCAAGTATCATCAAGATTGGGTTAAAAAATATTTGCTGGTATTTCGGAAATTCGTAATTTCTTAGAAGCTTGGCAACCCCTCTCAATGAAAGTGCTTTTCCACAGTCTGTGCCTAGGGCTACTTGAAGAGGAAACAAATCATAGAGACAAAACTGAGAACTTTTTTATTTTGTCAAGTTTCAGAGAGCTACTACAAACCATGTGGGATTTACAGTTCCAAATTCATCTATCTATATAGGAGAGAACAGAGGGAAACCTAAATATAAAAACTGCTACTGTAGACGAATGCTTCATCCTAGAAGAACAAAATTTGGTGAGCCAAGTGGGATTTGTGTACTAATCATTACCACCAAGTGTCATCAAGTTTGGGTGAAAAAATATTTGCTGGTATTTCGGAAACTCGAAATTTCTTAGAAGCTTGGCAACCCATCTCAATGAAAGTGCTTTTCCACAGTCAGTTCCTAGGGCTACTTGAAGAGGAAACAAACCATAGAGACAAAACTGAGAACTCCTTTATTTTGTCAAGTTTCAAAGAGCTACTACAAACCATGGTGAATTTAGAGTTCCAAATTCATCTATCTATATAGGAGAGAACAGAGGGAAACCTAAATATAAAACTGCTAGAGTAGACGAAAGCTTCGAACAAAAAAAAGAAAATTTCGTGAGCCAAGTGGGATTTGTGTACTGATCATTACCACCAAGTATCATCAAGATGGGGTGAAAAAATATTTGCTGGTATTTTGGAAACTCGTTATGTCTTAGAAGCTTGGCAACCCCTCTCAATGAAAGTGCTTTTCCACAGTCTGTGCCTAGGGCTACTTGAAGAGGAAACAAACCATAGAGACAAAACAGGGAAGTTCTTTATTTTGTCAAGTTTCAAAGAGCTACTACAAACCATGCTGGATTTAGGGTTCCAAATTCATCTATCTATATAGGAGAGAACAGAGGGGAACGAAATATAAAAACTGCTACTGTAGACGAATGCTTCATCCTAGAAGAACAAAATTTGGTGAGCCAAGTGGGATTTGGGTACTGATCATTACCACCAAGTATCATCAAGATTGGGTGAAAAAATATTTGCTGGTATTTCGGAAACTCGTTATTTCTTAGAAGCTTGGCAACCCCTCTCAATGAAAGTGCTTTTCCACAGACTGTGCCTAGGGCTACTTGAAGAGCAAACAAACCATAGAGAAAAATCTGAGAACTCTTTTATTTTGTCAAGTTTCAAAGAGCTACTACAAAGCATGTTGGATTTAGAGTTCCAAATTATCTATCTATATAGGAGAGAACAGAGGGAAACCTAAATATAAAAACTGCTACTGTCGACGAACGCTTCAACTGAGAAAAACAAAATTTGGTGAGCCAAGTGGGATTTGTGTACTGGTCATTACCACCAAGTATTATCAAGATTGGGTGAAAAAATATTTGCTGGTATTTCGGAAACTCGTTATTTCGTAGAAGCTTGGCAACCTCTCTCAATGAAAGTGCTTTCCACAGTCTGTGCCTAGGGCTACTTGAAGAGGAAACAAACCATAGAGACAAAACTGAGAACTCCTTTATTTTGTCAAGGTTCAAAGAGCTACTACAAACCATGTTGGATTTAGAGTTCCAAATTAATCTATCTATATAGGAGAGAACAGAAAGAAACCTAAATATATAAACTGCTACTGTAGAGGAACATTTCAAACTAGAAGAACAAAATTTGGTGAGGCAAGTGGGATTTGGGTACTGATCATTAACACCAAGTATCATCAAGATTGGGTGAAAAAATATTTGCTGGTATTTCGGAAACTCGTAATTTCTTAGAAGCTTGGCAAACCCTCTCAATGAAAGTGCTTTTCCACAGTCTGTGCCTAGGGCTACTTGAAGAGGAAACAAATCATAGAGACAAAACTGAGAACTCCTTTATTTTGACAAGTTTCAGAGAGCTACTACAAACCATGTGGGATTTAGAGTTCCAAATTCATCTATCTATACAGGAGAGAACAGAGGGAAACCTAAATATAAAAACTGCTACTGTAGACAAAAGCTTCAAACTAGAAAAACAAAATTTCGTGAGCCAAGTGGGATTTGTGTACTGATCATTACCACCAAGTATCATCAAGATTGGGTGAAAAAATATTTGCTGGTATTTCGGAAACTCGTTATTTCTTAGAAGCTTGGCAACCCCTCTCAATGAAAGTGCTTTTCCACAGTCTGTGCCTAGGGCTACTTGAAGAGTAAACAAACCATAGAGAGAAATCTGAGAACTCCTTTATTTTGTCAAGTTTCAAAGAGCTACTACAAACCATGTTGGATTTAGAGTTCCAAATTCATCTATCTATATATGAGAGAACAGAGTGAAACCTAAATATAAAAACAGCTACTGTCGACGAACGCTTCAACATAGAAGACAAAATTTGGTGAGCCAAGTGGGACATGTGTACTGATCATTACCACCATGTATTATCAAGATTGGGTGAAAAATATTTGCTGGTATTTCGGAAACTCGTTATTTCTTAGAAGCTTGGCAACCCCTCTCAATGAAAGTTCTTTCCACAGTCTGTGCCTAGGACTACTTGAAGAGGAAACAAACCATAGAGACAAAACTGAGAACTCCTTTATTTTGTCAAGTTTCAAAGAGCTACTACAAACCATGTTGAATTTAGAGTTCCAAATTCATCTATCTATATAGGAGAGAACAGAGGGAAACCTAAAGATAATAACTGCTACTGTAGACGAAAGCTTCAACCTAGATGAACAAAATTTGGTGAGCCAAGTGGGATTTGTGTACTGATCATTACCACCAGGTATAGTCAAGATTGGGTGAAAAAAATATTTGCTGGTATTTCAGAAACTCGTTATTTCTTAGAAGCTTGGCAACCCCTCTCAATGAAAGTGCTTTTCCACAGTCTGTGCCTAGGGCTACTTGAAGAACAAACAAACCATAGAGAAAAATCTGAGAACTCCTTTATTTTGTCAAGTTTCAAAGAGCTACTACAAAGCATGTTGGATTTACACTTCCAAATTATCTATCTATATAGGAGAGAACAGAGGGAAACCTAAATATAAATCTGCTACTGTAGTCGAAAGCTTCAACCTAGAAGAATAAAATTTGGTGAGCTAAGTGGGATTTGTGTACCGATCATTAGCAACAGGTACCATCAAGATTGGGTGAAAAAATATTTGCTGGTATTTCAGAAACTCGTTCTTTCTTAGAAGCTTGGCAACCTCTCTCAATGAAAGTGCTTTCCACAGTCTGTGCCTAGGGCTAGTTGAAGAGCAAACAAACCATAGAGAAAAATCTGAGAACTCCTTTATTTTGTCAACTTTCAAAGAGCTACTACAAACCATGTTGGATTTAGAGTTCCAAATTCATCTATCTATATAGGAGAGAACAGAGGGAAACCTAAATATAAAAACTGATACTGTAGACGAAAGCTTCAAACTAGAAGAACAAAACTTCGTGAGCCAAGTGGGATTTGTGTACTGATCATTAGCACCAAGTATCATCAAATTTGGGTGAAAAAATATTTGCTGGTATTTCGGAAACTCGTTATTTCTTAGAAGCTTGGCAACCCCTCTCAATGAAAGTGCTTTTCCACAGTCTGTGCCTAGGGCTACTTGAAGAGGAAACAATCCATAGAGACAAAACTGAGAACTCCTTTATTTTGTTAAGTTTCAAAGAGCTACTACAAACCATGTAGGATTTAGAGTTCCAAATTCATCTATCTATATATGAGAGAACAGAGGAAAACCTAAATATAAAAACTGCTACTGTAGACGAACGCTTCAACCTAGAAGAACAAAATTTGGTGAGCCAAGTGGGATTTTGGTACTGATCATTAGCACCAAGTATCATCAAGATTGGTTAAAAAAATATTTGCTGGTATTTCGGAAACTCGTTATTTCTTAGAAGCTTGGCAACCCCTCTCAATGAAAGTGCTTTTCCACAGTCTGTGCCTAGGGCTACTTGAAGAGGAAACAAACCATAGAGACAAAACTGAGAACTCCTTTATTTTGTCAAGTTTCAAAGAGCTACTACAAACCAGTTTGGATTAAGAGTTCCAAATTCATCTATCTATACAGGAGAGAACAGAGAGAAACCTAAATATAAAAACTGCTACTGTAGACGAACGCTTCAACCTAGAAAAACAAAACTTCGTGAGCCAAGTGGGATTTGTGTACTGATCATTACACCAAGTATCATCAAGATTGGGTGAAAAAATATTTGCTGGTATTTCGGAAACTCGTTATTTCTTAGAAGCTTGGCAACCCCTCTCAATGAAAGTGCTTTCCACAGTCTGTGCCTAGGGCTACTTGAAGAGGAAACAAACCATAGAGACAAATCTGAGAATTCCTTTATTTTGTCAAGTTTCAAAGAGCTACTACAAACCATCTTGGATTTAGAGTTCCAAATTCATCTATCTATATAGGAGAGAACAGAGAGAAACCAAAATATAAAAACTGCTACTGTAGACGAACGCTTCAACCTAGAAGAACAAAATTTGGTGTGCCTGGTGGGATTTGTGTACTGATCATTACCACCAAGTATCAACAAGATTGTGTGAAAAAATATTTGCTGGTATTTCGGAAACTCGTTATTTCTTAAAGCTTGGCAACCCCTCTCAATGAAAGTGCTTTTCCACAGTCTGTGCCTAGGGCTACTTGAAGAGGAAACAAACCATAGAGAATAAACTGAGAACTCCTTTGTTTTGTCAAGTTTCAAAGAGCTACTACAATCCATGTTGGATTTAGAGTTCCAAATTCATCTATCTATATATGAGAGAACAGAGTGAAACCTAAATAGAAAAACTGCTACTGTAGACGAACGATTCAACCTAGAAGAACAAAATTTGGTGAGACAAGTGGGATTTGTGTACTGATCATTACCACCAACTATCATCAAGATTGGGTGAAAAAATATTTGCTGGTATTTCGGAAAATCGTTATTTCTTAGAAGCTTGGCAACCCCTCTCAATGAAAGTGCTTTTCCACAGTCTGTGCCTGGGGCTACTTGAAGAGGAAACAAACCATAGCGACAAAACTGAGAACTCCTTTATTTTGTCAAGTTTCAAAGAGCTACAACAAACCATGTTGGATTTAGAGTTCCAAATTCATCTTTCTATATAGGAGAGAACAGAGGGAAACGTAAATATAAAAACTGCTACTGTAGACGAACGCTTCAACCTAGAAGAACAAAATTTGGTGAGCCAAGTGGGATTTGTGTACTGATCATTAGCACCAAGTATCACCAAGATTGGGTGAAAAAATATTTGCTGGTATTTCGGAAACTCATAATTTCTTAGAAGCTTGGCAACCCCTCTTATTTAAAGTGCTTTTCCACAGTCTGTGCCTAGGTCTACCTTTAGAGGAAACAATCCATAGAGACAAAACTGAGAACTCCTTTATTTTGTCAAGTTTCAAAGAGCTACTACAAACCATGTTGGATTTAGAGTTCGAAATTCATCTATCTATATAGGAGAGAACACAGGGAAACCTAAATATAAAAACTGCTACTGTAGACGAACGCTTCAACCTAGAAGAACAAAATTTGGTGAGCCAAGTGGGATTTGTGTACTGATCATTAGCACCAAGTATCATCAAGATTGGGTGAAAAAATATTTGCTGGTATTTCGGAAACTCGTTATTTCTTAGAAGCTTGGCAACCCCTCTCAATGAAAGTGCTTTCCTCAGTCTGTGCCTAGGGCTACTTGAAGTGGAAACAAACCATAGAGACAAAACTGAGAACTCCTTTATTTTGTCAAGTTTCAAAGAGCTACTACAAACCATGTTGGATTTAGAGTCCCAAATTCATCTATCTGTATAGGAGAGAACAGAGGGAAACCTAAATATAAAAACTGCTACTGTACACAAACGCTTCAACCTAGAAGAACTAAATTTGGTGAGCCAAGTGGGCTATGTGTACTGATCGTTAGCAACAAGTATCATCAAGATTGGGTGAAAAAATATTTGCTGGTATTTCGGAAACTCGTTATTTCTTAGAAGCTTGGCAACCCCTCTCAATGAAAGTGCTTTCCACAGTCTGTGCCTAGGGCTACTTGAAGAGGAAACAAACCATAGAGACAAATCTGAGAACTCCTTTATTTTGTCAAGTTTCAAAGAGCTACTACAAACCATGTTGGATTTAGAGTTCCAAATTCATCTATCTATATAGGAGAGAACAGAGGGAAACCTAAATATAAAAACTGCTACTGTACATGAACGCTTCAACCTAGAAGAACTAAATTAGGTGAGCCAAGTGGGTTATGTGTACTGATCGTTAGCAACAAGTATCATCAAGATTGGGTGAAAAAATATTTGCTGGTATTTCGGAAACTCGTTATTTCTTAGAAGCTTGGCAACCCCTCTCAATGAAAGTGCTTTCCACAGTCTGTGCCTAGGGTACTTGAATAGGAAACAAACCATAGAGACAAAATCTAGAACTCCTTTATTTTGTCAAGTTTCAAAGAGCTACTACAAACCATGTTGGATTTAGAGTTCCAAATTCATCTATCTATATAGGAGAGAACAGAGGGAAACCTAAATATAAAAACTGCCCCTGTAGACGAACGCTTCAACCTAGAAGAACAAAATTTGGTGAGCCAAGTGGGATTTGTGTACTGATCATTAGCACCAAGTATCATCAAGATTGGGTGAAAAATATTTGCTGGTATTTCGGAAACTCTTAATTTCTTAGAAGCTTGGCAACCCCTCTCAATGAAAGTGCTTTTCAACAGTCTGTGCCTAGGGCTACTTGAAGAGGAAACAAACCATAGAGACAAAACTGAGAACTCCTTTATTTTGTCAAGTTTCAAAGAGCTACTACAAACCATGTTGGATTTAGAGTTCCAAATTCATCTATCTGTATAGGAGAGAACAGAGGGAAACCTAAATATAAAAACTGCTACTGTACACGAACGCTTCAACCTAGAAGAACTAAATTTGGTGAGCCAAGTGGGTTATGTGTACTGATCGTTAGCAACAAGTATCATCAAGATTGGGTGAAAAAATATTTGCTGCTATTTCGGAAACTCGTTATTTTTTAGAAGCTTGGCAACCCCTCTCAATGAAAGTGCTTTCTACAGTCGGTGCCTAGGGCTACTTGAAGAGGAAACAAACCATAGAGACAAAACTGAGAACTCCTTTATTTTGTCAAGTTTCAAAGAGCTACTACAAACCATGTTGGATTTAGAGTTCCAAATTCATCTATCTATATAGGAGAGAACAGAGAGAAACCTAAATATAAAAACTGCTACTGTAGACGAACGCATCAACCTAGAAGAACAAAATTTGGTGAGCCAAGTGGGATTTGTGTACTGATCATTACCACCAAGTATCATCAAGATTGGGTGAAAAAATATTTGCTGGTATTTCGGAAACTCGTTATTTCTTAGAAGCTTGGCAATCCCTCTCAATGAAAGTGCTTTTCCACAGTCTGTGCCTAGGGCTACTTGAAGAGGAAACAAACCATAGAGACAAATCTGAGAACTCCTTTATTTTGTCAAGTTTTAAAGAGCTACTACAAACCATGTTGGATTTAGAGTTCCAAATATATCTATCTATATAGAAAAGAACAGAGGGAAACCTAAATATAAAAACTGCTACTGTACACGTACGCTTCAACCTAGAAGAACTAAATTTGGTGAGCCAAGAGGGATTTGTGTACTGATCATTACCACCAAGTATCAACAAGATTGTGTGAAAAAATATTTGCTGGTATTTCGGAAACTCGTTATGTCTTAGAAGTTTGGCAACCCATCTCAATGAAAGTGCTTTCCACAGTCTTTGCCTAGGGCTACTTGAAGAGGAAACAATCCATAGAGAAAAGACTGAGAACTCCTTTATTTTGTCAAGTTTCAAAGAGCTACTACAAACCATGTTGGATTTAGAGTTCCAAATTCATCTATCTATATAGGAGAGAACAGAGGGAAACCTAAATATAAAAACTGCGACTGTAGACGAACGCTTCAACCTAGAAGAACTAAATTTGGTGAGCCAAGTGGGATATGTGTACTGATCATTAGCTACAAGTATCATCAAGATTGGGTGAAAAAATATTTGCTGGTATTTCGGAAACTCTTAATATCTTAGAAGCTTGGCAACCCCTCTCAATGAAAGTGCTTTTCAACAGTCTGTGCCTAGGGCTACTTGAAGAGGAAACAAACCATAGAGACAAAACTGAGAATTCCTTTATTTTGTCAAGTTTCAAAGAGCTACTACAAACCATGTTGGATTTAGAGTTCCAAATTCATCTATCTGTATAGGAGAGAACAGAGGGAAACCTAAATATAAAAACTGCGCCTGTAGACGAACGCTTCAACCTAGAAGAACTAAATTTGGTGAGCCAAGTGGGATTTGTGTACTGATCATTCCCACCAAGTATCATCAAGATTGTGTGAAACAATATTTGCTGGTATTTCGGAAACTCGTTATTTCTTAGAAGCTTGGCAACCCCTCTCAATGAAAGTGCTTTTCCACAGTCTGTGCCTAGGGCTACTTGAAGAGGAAACAAAGCATAGAGACAAAACTGAGAACTCCTTTATTTTGTCAAGTTTCAAAGAGCTACTACAAACCATGTTGGATTTAGAGTTCCAAATTCATCTATCTGTATAGGAGAGAACAGAGGAAAACCTAAATATAAAAACTGCTACTGTACACGAACGCTTCAACCTAGAAGACCTAAATTTGGTGAGCCAAGTGGGATATGTGTACTGATCATTAGCAACAAGTATCATCAAGATTGGGTGAAAAAATATTTGCTGTTATTTCGGAAACTCGTTATTTCTTAGAAGCTTGGCAACCCCTCTCAATGAAAGTGCTTTTCCACAGTCTGTGCCTAGGGCTACTTGAAGAGGAAACAAACCATAGAGACAAATCTGGGAACTCCTTTATTATGTCAAGATTCAAAGAGCTACTACAAACCATGTTGGATATAGAGTTCCAAATTCATCTATCTATACAGGAGAGAACAGAGGGAAACTTAAATGTAAAAACTGCTACTGTAGAGGAACGCGTCAACCTAGAAGAAAAAAATTTGGTAAGCCAAGTGGGATTTGTGTACTGATCATTACCACCAAGTATCATCAAGATTGGGTGAAAAAATATTTGCTGGTATTTCGGAAACTCGTTATTTCTTAGAAGCTTGGCAACCCCTCTCAATGAAAGTACTTTTCCACAGTCTGTGCCTAGGGCTACTTGAAGAGGAAACAAACCATAGAGACAAAACTGAGAACTCCTTTATTTTGTCAAGTTTCAAAGAGCTACTACAAACCATGTTGGATTTAGAGTTCCAAATTCATCTATCTATATAGGAGAGAACAGAGGGAAACCTAAATATAAAAACTGCTACTGTACACGAACGCTTCAATCTAGAAGAACTAAATTTTGGTGAGCCAAGTGGGATTTGTGTACTGATCATTACCACCAAGTATCAACAAGATTGTGTGAAAAAATATTTGCTGGTATTTCGGAAACGCGTTATTTCTTAGAAGCTTGGCAACCCATCTCAATGAAAGTGCTTCCACAGTCTGTGCCTAGGGCTACTTGAAGTGGAAACAATCCATAGAGACAAAACTGAGAACTCCTTTACTTTGTCAAGTTTCAAAGAGCTACTACAAACCATGTTGGATTTAGAGTTCCAAATTCATCTATCTGTATAGGAGAGAACAGAGGGAAACCTAAATATAAAAACTGCTACTGTACACGAACGCTTCAACCTAGAAGAACTAAATTTGGTGAGCCAAGTGGGATATGTGTACTGATCGTTAGCAACAAGTATCATCAAGATTGGGTGAAAAAATATTTGCTGGTATTTCGGAAACTCGTTATTTCTTAGAAGATTGGCAACCCCTCTCAATGAAAGTGCTTTTCCACAGTCTGTGCCTAGGGCTACTTGAAGAGGAAACAAACCATAGAGACAAATCTGAGAACTCCTTTATTATGTCAAGATTCAAAGAGCTACTACAAACCATGTTGGATTTAAAGTTCCAAATTCATCTATCTATATAGGAGAGAACAGAGGGAAACTTAAATATAAAAACTGCTACTGTAGACGAAAGCGTCAACCTAGAAGAACAAAATTTGGTAAGCCAAGTGGGATTTGTGTACTGATCATTACCACCAAGTATCATCAAGATTGGGTGAAAAAATATTTGCTAGTATTTCGGAAACTCGTTATTGCTTAGAAGCTTGGCAACCCCTTCAATGAATGTGCTATTCCACAGTCTGGGCCCAGGGCTACTTGAAGAGGAAACAAACCATAGAGGCAAATCTGAGAACCCCTTTATTTTGTAAAGTTTCAAAGAGCTACTACAAAGCATGTTGGATTTGGAGTTCCAAATTCATCTATCTATATAGGAGAGAACAGAGGGAAACCTAAATATAAAAACTGCTACTGTACACGAACGCTTCAACCTAGAAGAACTAAATTTGGTGAGCCAAGTGCGAATTGTGTACTGATCATTACCACCAAGTATCATCAAGATTGGGTGAAAAAATATTTGCTGGTATTTCGGAAACTCGTTATTTCTTAGAAGCTTGGCAACCCCTCTCAATGAAAGTACTTTTCCACAGTCTGTGCCTAGGGCTACTTGAAGAGGAAACAAACCATAGAGACAAAACTGAGAACTCCTTTATTTTGTCAAGTTTCAAAGAGCTACTACAAACCATGTTGGATTTAGAGTTCCAAATTCATCTATCTATATAGGAGAGAACAGAGAGAAACCTAAATATAAAAACTGCTACTGTAGACGAACGCTTCAACCTAGAAGAACAAAATTTGGTGAGCCAAGTGGGATTTGTGTACTGATCATTACCACCAAGTATCATCAAGATTGGGTGAAAAAATGATTGCTGGTATTTCGGAAACTAGTTATTTTTTAGAAGCTTGGCAACCCATCTCAATGAAAGTGCTTTCCACAGTCTGTGCCTAGGGCTACTTGAAGAGGAAACAAACCATAGAGACAAAACTGAGAACTCCTTTATTTTGTCAAGTTTCAAAGAGCTACTACAAACCATGTTGGATTTAGAGTTCCAAATTCATCTATCTATATAGGACAGAACAGAGGGAAACCTAAATATAAAAACTGCTACTGTAGACGAACGCTTCAACCGAAAAGAACAAAATTTGGTGAGCCAAGTGGGATTTGTGTACTGATCATTACCACCAAGTATCATCAAGATTGTGTGAAAAAATATTTGCTGGTATTTCGGAAACTCGTTATTTCTTAGAAGCTTGGCAACCCCTCTCAATGAAAGTGCTTTTACACAGTCTGTGCCTAGGGCTACTTGAAGAGGAAACAAAGCATAGAGACAAAACTGAGAACTCCTTTATTTTGTCAAGTTTCAAAGAGCTACTACAAACCATGTTGGATTTAGAGTTCCAAATTCATCTATCTGTATAGGAGAGAACAGAGGAAAACCTAAATATAAAAACTGCTACTGTACACGAACGCTTCAACCTAGAAGACCTAAATTTGGTGAGCCAAGTGGCATATGTGTACTGATCATTAGCAACAAGTATCATCAAGATTGGGTGAAAAAATATTTGCTGTTATTTCGGAAACTCGTTATTTCTTAGAATCTTGGCAACCCCTCTCAATGAAAGTGCTTTTCCACAGTCTGTGCCTAGGGCTACTTGAAGAGGAAACAAACCATAGAGACAAATCTGGGAACTCCTTTATTATGTCAAGATTCAAAGAGCTACTACAAACCATGTTGGATTTAGAGTTCCAAATTCATCTATCTATATAGGAGAGAACAGAGGGAAACTTAAATGTAAAAACTGCTACTGTAGAAGAACGCGTCAACCTAGAAGAAAAAAATTTGGTAAGCCAAGTGGGATTTGTGTACTGATCATTACCACCAAGTATCATCAAGATTGGGTGAAAAAATATTTGCTAGTATTTCGGAAACTCGTTATTGCTTAGAAGCTTGGCAACCCCTTCAATGAATGTGCTATTCCACAGTCTGTGCCCAGGGCTACTTGAAGAGGAAACAAACCATAGAGGCAAATCTGAGAACTCCTTTATTTTGTAAAGTTTCAAAGAGCTACTACAAAGCATGTTGGATTTAGAGTTCCAAATTCATCTATCTATATTGGAGAGAACAGGGGGAAACCTAAATATAAAAACTGCTACTGTAGACGAACGCTTCAACCTAGAAGAACAAAATTTGGTGAGCCAAGTGGGATTTGTGTACTGATCATTAGCACCAAGTATCATCAAGATTGGGTGAAAAAATATTTGCTGGTATTTCGGAAACTCGTAATTTCTTAGAAGCTTGGCAACCCCTCTCAATGAAAGTGCTTTTCCACAGTCTGTGCCTAGGGCTACTTGAAGAGGAAACAAACCATAGAGACAAAACTGAGAACTCCTTTATTTTGTCAAGTTTCAAAGAGCTACTACAAACCATGTTGTATTTAGAGTTCCAAATTCATCTATCTATATAGGAGAGAACAGAGGGAAACCTAAATATAAAAACTGCTACTGTACACGAACGCTTCAACCTAGAAGAACTAAATTTGGTGAGCCAAGTGCGAATTGTGTACTGATCATTACCACCAAGTATCATCAAGATTGGGTGAAAAAATATTTGCTGGTATTTCGGAAACTCGTTATTTCTTAGAAGCTTGGCAACCCTCCCAATGAAAGTACTTTTCCACAGTCTGTGCCTAGGGCTACTTGAAGAGGAAACAAACCATAGAGACAAAACTGAGAACTCCTTTATTTTTCAAGTTTCAAAGAGCTACTACAAACCATGTTGGATTTAGAGTTCCAAATTCATCTATCTATATAGGAGAGAACAGAGAGAAACCTAAATATAAAAACTGCTACTGTAGACGAACGCTTCAAAATAGAAGAACAAAATTTTGGTGAGCCAAGTGGGATTTGTGTACTGATCATTACCACCAAGTATCAACAAGATTGTGTGAAAAAATATTTGCTTGTATTTCGGAAACGCGTTATTTCTTAGAAGCTTGGCAACCCATCTCAATGAAAGTGCTTCCACAGTCTGTGCCTAGGGCTACTTGAAGTGGAAACAATCCATAGAGACAAAACAGAGAACTCCTTTACTTTGTCAAGTTTCAAAGAGCTACTACAAACCATGTTGGATTTAGAGTTCCAAATTCATCTATCTGTATAGGAGAGAACAGAGGGAAACCTAAATATAAAAACTGCTACTGTACACGAACGCTTCAACCTAGAAGAACTAAATTTGGTGAGCCAAGTGGGATATGTGTACTGATCGTTAGCAACAAGTATCATCAAGATTGGGTGAAAAAATATTTGCCTGTATTTCGGAAACTCGTTATTTCTTAGAAGATTGGCAACCCCTCTCAATGAAAGTGCTTTTCCACAGTCTGTGCCTAGGGCTACTTGAAGAGGAAACAAACCATAGAGACAAATCTGAGAACTCCTTTATTATGTCAAGATTCAAAGAGCTACTACAAACCATGTTGGATTTAAAGTTCCAAATTCATCTATCTATATAGGAGAGAACAGAGGGAAACTTAAATATAAAAACTGCTACTGTAGACGAACGCGTCAACCTAGAAGAACAAAATTTGGTAAGCCAAGTGGGATTTGTGTACTGATCATTAGCACCAAGTATCATCAAGATTGGGTGAAAAAATATTTGCTAGTATTTCGGAAACTCGTTATTGCTTAGAAGCTTGGCAACCCCTTCAATGAATGTGCTATTCCACAGTCTGTGCCCAGGGCTACTTGAAGAGGAAACAAACCATAGAGGCAAATCTGAGAACTCCTTTATTTTGTAAAGTTTCAAAGAGCTACTACAAAGCATGTTGGATTTAGAGTTCAAAATTCATCTATCTATATAGGAGAGAACAGAGGGAAACCTAAATATAAAAACTGCAACTGTACACGAACGCTTCAACCTAGAAGAACTAAATTTGGTGAGCCAAGTGCGAATTGTGTACTGATCATTACCACCAAGTATCATCAAGATTGGGTGAAAAGATATTTGCTGGTATTTCGGAAACTCGTTATTTCTTAGAAGCTTGGCAACCCCTCTCAATGAAAGTACTTTTCCACAGTCTGTGCCTAGGGCTACTTGAAGAGGAAACAAACCATAGAGACAAAACTGAGAACTCCTTTATTTTTCAAGTTTCAAAGTGCTACTACAAACCATGTTGGATTTAGAGTTCCAAATTCATCTATCTATATAGGAGAGAACAGAGGGAAACCTAAATATAAAAACTGCTACTGTAGTCGAACGCTTCAACCGAAAAGAACAAAATTTGGTGAGCCAAGTGGGATTTGTGTACTGATCATTACCACCAAGTATCATCAAGATTGGGTGAAAAACTATTTGCTGGTATTTCGGAAACTCGTTATTTCTTAGAAGCTTGGCAACCCCTCTCAATGAAAGTACTTTTCCACAGTCTGTGCCTAGGGCTACTTGAAGAGGAAACAAAGCATAGAGACAAAACTGAGAACTCCTTTATTTTGTCAAGTTTCAAAGAGCTACTACAAACCATGTTGGATTTAGAGTTCCAAATTCATCTATCTATATAGGAGAGAACAGAGGGAAACCTAAATATAAAAACTGCTACTGTACACGAACGCTTCAATCTAGAAGAACTAAATTTTGGTGAGCCAAGTGGGATTTGTGTACTGATCATTACCACCAAGTATCAACAAGATTGTGTGAAAAAATATTTGCTTGTATTTCGGAAACGCGTTATTTCTTAGAAGCTTGGCAACCCATCTCAATGAAAGTGCTTCCACAGTCTGTGCCTAGGGCTACTTGAAGTGGAAACAATCCATAGAGACAAAACAGAGAACTCCTTTACTTTGTCAAGTTTCAAAGAGCTACTACAAACCATGTTGGATTTAGAGTTCCAAATTCATCTATCTGTATAGGAGAGAACAGAGGGAAACCTAAATATAAAAACTGCTACTGTACACGAACGCTTCAACCTAGAAGAACTAAATTTGGTGAGCCAAGTGGGATATGTGTACTGATCGTTAGCAACAAGTATCATCAAGATTGGGTGAAAAAATATTTGCCTGTATTTCGGAAACTCGTTATTTCTTAGAAGATTGGCAACCCCTCTCAATGAAAGTGCTTTTCCACAGTCTGTGCCTAGGGCTACTTGAAGAGGAAACAAACCATAGAGACAAATCTGAGAACTCCTTTATTATGTCAAGATTCAAAGAGCTACTACAAACCATGTTGGATTTAAAGTTCCAAATTCATCTATCTATATAGGAGAGAACAGAGGGAAACTTAAATATAAAAACTGCTACTGTAGACGAACGCGTCAACCTAGAAGAACAAAATTTGGTAAGCCAAGTGGGATTTGTGTACTGATCATTACCACCAAGTATCATCAAGATTGGGTGAAAAAATATTTGCTAGTATTTCGGAAACTCGTTATTGCTTAGAAGCTTGGCAACCCCTTCAATGAATGTGCTATTCCACAGTCTGTGCCCAGGGCTACTTGAAGAGGAAACAAACCATAGAGGCAAATCTGAGAACTCCTTTATTTTGTAAAGTTTCAAAGAGCTACTACAAAGCATGTTGGATTTAGAGTTCCAAATTCATCTATCTATATAGGAGAGAACAGAGGGAAACCTAAATATAAAAACTGCAACTGTACACGAACGCTTCAACCTAGAAGAACTAAATTTGGTGAGCCAAGTGCGAATTGTGTACTGATCATTACCACCAAGTATCATCAAGATTGGGTGAAAAAATATTTGCTGGTATTTCGGAAACTCGTTATTTCTTAGAAGCTTGGCAACCCCTCTCAATGAAAGTACTTTTCCACAGTCTGTGCCTAGGGCTACTTGAAGAGGAAACAAACCATAGAGACAAAACTGAGAACTCCTTTATTTTGTCAAGTTTCAAAGAGCTACTACAAACCATGTTGGATTTAGAGTTCCAAATTCATCTATCTATATAGGAGAGAACAGAGAGAAACCTAAATATAAAAACTGCTACTGTAGACGAACGCTTCAACCTAGAAGAACAAAATTTGGTGAGCCAAGTGGGATTTGTGTACTGATCATTACCACCAAGTATCATCAAGATTGGGTGAAAAAATATTTGCTGGTATTTCGGAAACTAGTTATTTTTTAGAAGCTTGGCAACCCATCTCAATGAAAGTGCTTTCCACAGTCTGTGCCTAGGGCTACTTGAAGAGGAAACAAACCATAGAGACAAAACTGAGAACTCCTTTATTTTGTCAACTTTCAAAGAGCTACTACAAACCATGTTGGATTTAGAGTTCCAAATTCATCTATCTATATAGGACAGAACAGAGGGAAACCTAAATATAAAAACTGCTACTGTTGACGAACGCTTCAACCGAAAAGAACAAAATTTGGTGAGCCAAGTGGGATTTGTGTACTGATCATTACCACCAAGTATCATCAAGATTGTGTGAAAAAATATTTGCTGGTATTTCGGAAACTCGTTATTTCTTAGAAGCTTGGCAACCCCTCTCAATGAAAGTGCTTTTACACAGTCTGTGCCTAGGGCTACTTGAAGAGGAAACAAAGCATAGAGACAAAACTGAGAACTCCTTTATTTTGTCAAGTTTCAAAGAGCTACTACAAACCATGTTGGATTTAGAGTTCCAAATTCATCTATCTATATAGGAGAGAACAGAGGGAAACCTAAATATAAAAACTGCTACTGTACACGAACGCTTCAATCTAGAAGAACTAAATTTTGGTGAGCCAAGTGGGATTTGTGTACTGATCATTACCACCAAGTATCAACAAGATTGTGTGAAAAAATATTTGCTGGTATTTCGGAAACGCGTTATTTCTTAGAAGCTTGGCAACCCATCTCAATGAAAGTGCTTCCACAGTCTGTGCCTAGGGCTACTTGAAGTGGAAACAATCCATAGAGACAAAACTGAGAACTCCTTTACTTTGTCAAGTTTTTAAGAGCTACTACAAACCATGTTGGATTTAGAGTTCCAAATTCATCTATCTGTATAGGAGAGAACAGAGGGAAACCTAAATATAAAAACTGCTACTGTACACGAACGCTTCAACCTAGAAGAACTAAATTTGGTGAGCCAAGTGGGATATGTGTACTGATCGTTAGCAACAAGTATCATCAAGATTGGGTGAAAAAATATTTGCTGGTATTTCGGAAACTCGTTATTTCTTAGAAGATTGGCAACCCCTCTCAATGAAAGTGCTTTTCCACAGTCTGTGCCTAGGGCTACTTGAAGAGGAAACAAACCATAGAGACAAATCTGAGAACTCCTTTATTATGTCAAGATTCAAAGAGCTACTACAAACCATGTTGGATTTAAAGTTCCAAATTCATCTATCTATATAGGAGAGAACAGAGGGAAACTTAAATATAAAAACTGCTACTGTAGACGAACGCGTCAACCTAGAAGAACAAAATTTGGTAAGCCAAGTGGGATTTGTGTACTGATCATTACCACCAAGTATCATCAAGATTGGGTGAAAAAATATTTGCTAGTATTTCGGAAACTCGTTATTGCTTAGAAGCTTGGCAACCCCTTCAGTGAATGTGCTATTCCACAGTCTGTGCCCAGGGCTACTTGAAGAGGAAACAAACCATAGAGGCAAATCTGAGAACTCCTTTATTTTGTAAAGTTTCAAAGAGCTACTACAAAGCATGTTGGATTTAGAGTTCCAAATTCATCTATCTATATAGGAGAGAACAGAGGGAAACCTAAATATAAAAACTGCTACTGTAGACGAACTCATCAACCTAAAAGAACAAAATTTGGTGAGCCAAGTGGGATTTGTGTACTGATCATTACCACCAAGTATCATCAAGATTGGGTGAAAAAATATTTGCTGGTATTTCGGAAACTGGTTATTTCTTAGAAGCTTGGCAACCCCTATCAATGAAAGTGCATTTCCACAGTCTGTGCCTAGGGCTACTTGAAGAGGAAACAAACCATAGAGACAAATCTGAGAACTCCTTTATTTTGTCAAGTTTCAAAGAGCTACTACAAACCATGTTGGATTTAGAGTTCCAAATTCATCTATCTATATAGGAGAGAACAGAGGGAAACCTAAATATAAAAACTGCTACTGTACACGAACGCTTCAACCTAGAAGAACTAAATTTGGTGAGCCAAGTGCGAATTGTGTACTGATCATTACCACCAAGTATCATCAAGATTGGGTGAAAAAATATTTGCTGGTATTTCGGAAACTCGTTATTTCTTAGAAGCTTGGCAACCCCTCTCAATGAAAGTACTTTTCCACAGTCTGTGCCTAGGGCTACTTGAAGAGGAAACAAACCATAGAGACAAAACTGAGAACTCCTTTATTTTGTCAAGTTTCAAAGAGCTACTACAAACCATGTTGGATTTAGAGTTCCAAATTCATCTATCTATATAGGAGAGAACAGAGAGAAACCTAAATATAAAAACTGCTACTGTAGACGAACGCTTCAACCTAGAAGAACAAAATTTGGTGAGCCAAGTGGGATTTGTGTACTGATCATTACCACCAAGTATCATCAAGATTGGGTGAAAAAATATTTGCTGGTATTTCGGAAACTAGTTATTTTTTAGAAGCTTGGCAACCCATCTCAATGAAAGTGCTTTCCACAGTCTGTGCCTAGGGCTACTTGAAGAGGAAACAAACCATAGAGACAAAACTGAGAACTCCTTTATTTTGTCAAGTTTCAAAGAGCTACTACAAACCATGTTGGATTTAGAGTTCCAAATTCATCTATGTATATAGGACAGAACAGAGGGAAACCTAAATATAAAAACTGCTACTGTAGACGAACGCTTCAACCGAAAAGAACAAAATTTGGTGAGCCAAGTGGGATTTGTGTACTGATCATTACCACCAAGTATCATCAAGATTGTGTGAAAAAATATTTGCTGGTATTTCGGAAACTCGTTATTTCTTTGAAGCTTGGCAACCCCTCTCAATGAAAGTGCTTTTACACAGTCTGTGCCTAGGGCTACTTGAAGAGGAAACAAAGCATAGAGACAAAACTGAGAACTCCTTTATTTTGTCAAGTTTCAAAGAGCTACTACAAACCATGTTGGATTTAGAGTTCCAAATTCATCTATCTATACAGGAGAGAACAGAGGGAAACCTAAATATAAAAACTGCTACTGTACACGAACGCTTCAATCTAGAAGAACTAAATTTTGGTGAGCCAAGTGGGATTTGTGTACTGATCATTACCACCAAGTATCAACAAGATTGTGTGAAAAAATATTTGCTGGTATTTCGGAAACGCGTTATTTCTTAGAAGCTTGGCAACCCATCTCAATGAAAGTGCTTCCACAGTCTGTGCCTAGGGCTACTTGAAGTGGAAACAATCCATAGAGACAAAACTGAGAACTCCTTTACTTTGTCAAGTTTTTAAGAGCTACTACAAACCATGTTGGATTTAGAGTTCCAAATTCATCTATCTGTATAGGAGAGAACAGAGGGAAACCTAAATATAAAAACTGCTACTGTACACGAACGCTTCAACCTAGAAGAACTAAATTTGGTGAGCCAAGTGGGATATGTGTACTGATCGTTAGCAACAAGTATCATCAAGATTGGGTGAAAAAATATTTGCTGGTATTTCGGAAACTCGTTATTTCTTAGAAGATTGGCAACCCCTCTCAATGAAAGTGCTTTTCCACAGTCTGTGCCTAGGGCTACTTGAAGAGGAAACAAACCATAGAGACAAATCTGAGAACTCCTTTATTATGTCAAGATTCAAAGAGCTACTACAAACCATGTTGGATTTAAAGTTCCAAATTCATCTATCTATATAGGAGAGAACAGAGGGAAACTTAAATATAAAAACTGCTACTGTAGACGAACGCGTCAACCTAGAAGAACAAAATTTGGTAAGCCAAGTGGGATTTGTGTACTGATCATTACCACCAAGTATCATCAAGATTGGGTGAAAAAATATTTGCTAGTATTTCGGAAACTCGTTATTGCTTAGAAGCTTGGCAACCCCTTCAGTGAATGTGCTATTCCACAGTCTGTGCCCAGGGCTACTTGAAGAGGAAACAAACCATAGAGGCAAATCTGAGAACTCCTTTATTTTGTAAAGTTTCAAAGAGCTACTACAAAGCATGTTGGATTTAGAGTTCCAAATTCATCTATCTATATAGGAGAGAACAGAGGGAAACCTAAATATAAAAACTGCTACTGTAGACGAACTCATCAACCTAAAAGAACAAAATTTGGTGAGCCAAGTGGGATTTGTGTACTGATCATTACCACCAAGTATCATCAAGATTGGGTGAAAAAATATTTGCTGGTATTTCGGAAACTGGTTATTTCTTAGAAGCTTGGCAACCCCTATCAATGAAAGTGCATTTCCACAGTCTGTGCCTAGGGCTACTTGAAGAGGAAACAAACCATAGAGACAAATCTGAGAACTCCTTTATTTTGTCAAGTTTCAAAGAGCTACTACAAACCATGTTGGATTTAGAGTTCCAAATTCATCTATCTATATAGGAGAGAACAGAGGGAAACCTAAATATAAAAACTGCTACTGTACACGAACGCTTCAACCTAGAAGAACTAAATTTGGTGAGCCAAGTGCGAATTGTGTACTGATCATTACCACCAAGTATCATCAAGATTGGGTGAAAAAATATTTGCTGGTATTTCGGAAACTCGTTATTTCTTAGAAGCTTGGCAACCCCTCTCAATGAAAGTACTTTTCCACAGTCTGTGCCTAGGGCTACTTGAAGAGGAAACAAACCATAGAGACAAAACTGAGAACTCCTTTATTTTGTCAAGTTTCAAAGAGCTACTACAAACCATGTTGGATTTAGAGTTCCAAATTCATCTATCTATATAGGAGAGAACAGAGAGAAACCTAAATATAAAAACTGCTACTGTAGACGAACGCTTCAACCTAGAAGAACAAAATTTGGTGAGCCAAGTGGGATTTGTGTACTGATCATTACCACCAAGTATCATCAAGATTGGGTGAAAAAATATTTGCTGGTATTTCGGAAACTAGTTATTTTTTAGAAGCTTGGCAACCCATCTCAATGAAAGTGCTTTCCACAGTCTGTGCCTAGGGCTACTTGAAGAGGAAACAAACCAT
>NW_027510549.1:0-33004 GCF_048772815.1 Callospermophilus lateralis | reverse complement strand
GAAAACTTCAGGCCTAGAAAAACAAAGCCAACATACATACTGAATCTAATCAGTCTGTCTCACCTGTTTTCTAATCACTCCTTTAAATAAACCTAAATTGCCAGCATAAAACATCAGTTGTTCTAAACGAATGGACGGATGTCCCCCGTCATGGGCTGTGTAAAATACATGGAGGATCCGGCACTGCTTGTTATCTAGAATGACTTCTGCCTGAACTACTATTGGAGAATGGTTGCTGATATACTGCGGTTCTTATACCAGTAAACTGGAATGAAGGTAATTTCAGGCTGCAAAGGAATCAATTGATTTTACTAACAGGTTTTTGGAAAACACTGCCATGAAAAATTATCAATATGTTCATAAAGGCATCTACATGTCTCTTCACAAGGGTTTTACTCAATGGGGGAGGTGGTGAGGTCTGGATATAACTGAACTGTCCATTAGTAGGTAGAACAATATAATGGGAATCAGAGTGCACATTCCGGTTTGAACTCAATCTAGGTAACATGGATTCATCTCTGTGTAATAGGCCTGCTTCTGGAAAACACAATGTAGAGCTCCAAAAGCAGAACGATTCTTTCAGAATACCATGTTATGTTTGTAAATAGATAGACAGATAGATATACAGGAATCAAAAATCTGAAAACGGTCCGGAAGTGTACATTTCAATATCTTACAATGTCAGTAGTGGGGGATTAATAGCAGATCAAGAAGACTGTGTCTGCATGCGAAATGGTTCAATTTCTGAAAGAGTTTTTTAAATGAAAATGGACAGAAAATTGAAAGGGTTACAGTAAGTGTTGAGGAGTGACTTGGCAAAAGGAGCACAGAGGTGAGAAAGAATTAAGTAGAGTTCAATAGAACCAGGTATAATTTCTGTACACATGACTCCATGAACAGGAGCAAAGGGGACACTTCAAGAAATCATAGGACTAAGGAGAGATCAGGATTAGGAGGGTTTGTACTAGTCTAGAAATGCTGACCTGAAAACCAATTAAGTTTTCAACTCCTTCTTTGGAGGAACATTAGCTGTGCCGTGCTTTTCATAAATGACTTGTCATAACTGATTTATGCCCATGTTAGCAACTCTTCTGAAATTACTTTGAAAGTAGACTAATGTGAGAGTTTCTCTTTAGAGATAATTCAAGTGACTTGCATAGGAAGTGGCAGCAGGTCTGGGGATGTTGTAGCTCAGTGGCAGTGACCTTGCCTAGCTTGGGGCTGGCCTGCCATGGACTTTCACCCCAAACACTTGCAAGAAAAGAAAAGGGAGGGAGGGGGAGAGAGAAAGTTGGAAGGGAGGAAGGCAAAGTTGGAGGGATGCAGGGAGGTAGAAAAGAAGGAAGAAGAAAAGGAGAAAACCCAGGAAGGGAGGAAGGAAGCAAGGAAGGTAGGAAATAGGGAGAGCACAAGGGCAGGGAAAGGACTGAGTCACTCAAACAAAAGGCAAGGGACACAAAGACCAATAGAGGCCATAAAAGCTGTTTGAACAGTTTAGTCAGCTTTAGAATTTGAGTGACATCAAACTGAATGTTATTATGACTGGATGGAATCTTCCTACTAACCCCGCCTTGGCCTGGCCTAAACCAAATCAAGGGGTGGGTGGCATGGAGAGGAATTCTCTCTGGCTGGAGTGGGAGGGACCTAAACCTGTGGCACATGAGGATGCACTGGGTAGGGAAGCGGACAAGACTCCCCTGATGGGCAGTTGAGCACAACAAGGCTCCTGGGAGCCTTTGATCATGGCTCCCACCGCCATACGCCCACCACCCACCATACGCTCAGCCCCTGAAGGGGATCACAGTGGTCTGCTCCGTTGCCTGGTGCAGGTTGGAGTTCCCGACCAAACACCTGAGTGTCCACAGCCTGTGTTGGCCTGCCTGGGCAGGCTGTGGTTGTGGTGGCAAGAGCCAAAGCTGTCTTGGCGTGATGGAGGAGCCAAGGGCTGCCTCTCAGCCATCCTAGTGGGTGGTTCTGGAAGAAGCACCCAGGGTTGTGGCAGCATTGTCCGAAGACATGAAGCCAGGCCATCTTCCTTATGGCTTTCCTTGGGAGTTGGTGATGTGTACAGCTCTTGGATTTTTTGCTGTTCTCTCACTTTTCTGGAGAGGTTTTCAGTCGGTTCGTAGCAGGCTTTACGTGGGAAGAGAAAAAAGGCTGGCTCTAAATCTTGCTGGACTTATTGAGGCAAAATGTGGACTTCTTGAAAGAGTGAGCCTTGTTGAAAAAGAACATGAAGGCTTAGAATCATCTTTAAAGGATTGCAGGTTTGAGAAGGGTTCAAGAGAAGCACAACAGCTGGAGGCAACCGACGAAAAGCTGCATAGGCCCGAATCCAGCCACGGCGTTGAAATGCTCTTTCTAGAAGAAGAGCTCAAAGCACAGAAGGCTCAACATGGTCAACAGGATGAAACGATGGCGCATCTATCAAGAAGGATACAGTCCCTCCAAGGTGAATCTGAATCCCTCAGATCACAAATAGCTGAAGCTAAAACAAACTGGAGACTCTTTCAAGTGAATGAGGAAGAACTGAAGCTGGCAATCAAAGAGGTTTTGAATGAAGGATCCCTACTTCCGCCAACGCAGAGACCAACAATACAAGGAGAAGCTGAAGCACAGAGGCAACAAGGAGGTGTCCAATATAAAGCAAAAATCATATTAGAGGACTCTAAAGTAGCTGGAGAACAAGTTCTAAGGGACACAGAAAATCACATGGAGTCTCTGAGTGAATGCTTGCTGAAGATGAAGGATAGATCTTCTCCAAGCCTGGGAGCCCAAAGGGATGGTGGTCACCGGGAACTGGGAAAGACGAGTGAACCCGAAATTGGTGCTCACTTGGAGGATGAGTCCAAAGGAGCTTTGAGGAACCTGGTTTATGGTGATAAGCTAACGGCCTCCTTAGAAATCTTGGAAGGAGGAAGAAATCAAAAATGTACTTTCTCATCTGAAGTGGAGAAAACCACGGAAGACCTTACAGAACACCTTAAAAGTCTGCAGACTGAACAGGCATCCTTGCAGTCAGAAAATGCACAGCTGCAAAGTGAGAACGAGACCCTACAGAAGAACTTTCAAGTCATGATGGAACGCTATCAAGAAAATATGATGAAACTGCACAGGAAATTAAGAGTGGAGGAAAACTGCCGTGTGGAGCAAAAGGAGAAACTTTCCAAAGTCGAAGAAAAGATGAGCCATACAATAAAAGAGCTGGAGACCTACAGAAAGAGAGCCCAATATCTTGAAGAACAATTGCAGAGTACCATTCGTTCCTGTCTGGGGAAGATTATTTCCTCTGAGAAAGAAGCACATGCCAGTGAGTTGGCAGCTCGGATTGCTGAAAGAAACCTCAGTTATTTCAGGAAACAAAATGCACGCAACAGACAGAAATTAACTGAGAAGGAGCTTAGATTTGAACTTGTAGAAAAAGATCCCTATGATGCACTGGATGTTTCCAACTCAGCAATGGGCAGAAAGCCTTCTCCAAATGGGCCCTCACCAATAGGTCACCCTTCATCTGAAAGGAGACCTCCTCATTCTGAAAAGACTGGTCCACTCACACTCTCACCTTTCACTCCAGTGGGAGGAGGAAGAGGGTCAAGGGGCCCTGGAGAATCCTCTGGACCATGCGACTAGCAGTAAAGGAAGAGAATCCAGCTGTCATAAGTTCACTGATTTTCAGAGAGCACCTTCTCAGACTGGGCCCCTCTCTCCTCCAGGGGAACAGGCCAGCAGGCTGATGATCCCTCCGCCAGGCCAACCATATTCTTCTGATGCACGTCTTCCTCTACAAAGGCAAGATAGGTTTTACTCAAATTGTGGTAGAGCATCGGGACCAGCAGAACACAGAATTCCTAATAGGCCTCCTTTGGACTCTGATGTGCCTGATTCACCTCTCCATGCTGAAAACCAAGCAACTGGCTCTGGCTCTGTGTTGGCACCTTTCCCTCCAGTCAGAGGTGCCTTGTTTCCAGTTGACCCAAGGAGTCAGTTCATGAGAAGAGGACCTTTTTTTTCAACCAAACAAGAAACCTCATGCTGTTGCTCTCTTCAAATGTAATCTGACTTATCTCTCATTTTTAGTTTTTAAGTAACTGCTTTTAGTTCAGTAATTGACTATACTTTGGCTCCAATTGAAGCTCAATGAAACAATAATTCTTAAGATAGTATTTTGTAAATAAAGATGGTTTACGTAAGAATCTTATGAGTCAATTATCCCTATTTTATGTTATTCCAGAGAACAGCATTTAATCTGATGAAGCCACTCTTACATAAAGAAGAATGGGAGTTCTAGGCACTTGTAATCTAGATGATGGAAATATCTTTTAAACTCCCAACAAAGAAGTGTATTTTGAATGACTATAGCAATTGTAAAGTGACTTTAGGCTTAATGAAAAAGTGTCACTGATTTAGAGACTGGTTGGGCATTTCAGCTAGTTTTTCCATATCAGAATATCTAGAGCATGGGAGGACTAAAGGAGAGAACACAACTAAACATGTCACGGAAACAGGAGATCTCAACTACAAAGAAAAATGAAGACCTCTTTTTTATATTGGTTCCTTAAAACCTTACATAGCTCTTGAGATACCATATTTCCTACATTAGATTCAAGTTGAATCTAATGTAGGAAATATGGTATCTCAAGAGCTATGTAAGGCTTTTAAGGAACCAATATAAAAAAGAGGTCTTCCATTTTTCTTTGTAGTTGAGATCTCTGTTTCCGTGACATGTTTAGTTGTGTCTCTCCTTTAGTCCTCCCATCCTCTCTCTCTATCCCGTCTGCTGTAATTTAACGTTTGGGAATTGGAAACCACACTTTAAACTCACTCTCCTCCCCTTTTTCCCTTCTGTCAAATTTCTCATCATCTTCTTCTATTTCTCCTCCTCCTCCTCCTCTTCCTCCTCCTCCTTATACCTTTAATTCATTCATCATACACTCATGCATTGGTTCATTCATTCCTTTCCCGTATGGTGTTGGGGATCCAACTCAGGACCTTTGAAAGTGTGAAGCCAGCACTCTAGTGCTGAGCCAAAACCCCAGCACCTGTCTTTTTGATTTTATGACTGTTTATATGAAATTCAGAATCGCATTCTGCTATGGTTCACTGATATGTGGATTGACCTAGTCCTTGTTTTCTGGGAGACTTTTGGAAAATATACATGAATTATTGGGAGGTTGAAATGAAGAAACAAAGAGGAAATTCCCCAATTTCTTATTCTTAGATTCCATACTCTGACTCTGCCTACCTACTGTAAAAACTTTTAAACTCTTACTCCCCATTTCTATATCATTGCCAACAAGTGAACGTTCACTGCCCTACAACAAACCAGAGAACTCACATTGAACCATGTTTCCCCAGTAGAGACCAAGACACAATACTTATTAAAAAAATACCCTAGTTATGAATTAGTAGGTAAAGCTTTATTTGAGTGTTAAATGTGCTCTAATTATGTGTTTGTGTGTGTGTTGATGTGTGTGGTGTGTGGGTGTGTGTGCTTGTGTGTAAAACAAGCACTGAGGTGTAAAATAAATGCAGCATTGCAACGGCCTTCTTAAAAATAAGAAGCAACTTTATCACATTTGAAGCCCAGTGAAGAATCTGCCTGATACTTAACCTACAATTAATTGAAATGTGAAAACTTCAGGCCTAGAAAAACAAAGCCAACATACATACTGAATCTAATCAGTCTGTCTCACCTGTTTTCTAATCACTCCTTTAAATAAACCTAAATTGCCAGCATAAAACATCAGTTGTTCTAAACGAATGGACGGATGTCCCCCGTCATGGGCTGTGTAAAATACATGGAGGATCCGGCACTGCTTGTTATCTAGAATGACTTCTGCCTGAACTACTATTGGAGAATGGTTGCTGATATACTGCGGTTCTTATACCAGTAAACTGGAATGAAGGTAATTTCAGGCTGCAAAGGAATCAATTGATTTTACTAACAGGTTTTTGGAAAACACTGCCATGAAAAATTATCAATATGTTCATAAAGGCATCTACATGTCTCTTCACAAGGGTTTTACTCAATGGGGGAGGTGGTGAGGTCTGGATATAACTGAACTGTCCATTAGTAGGTAGAACAATATAATGGGAATCAGAGTGCACATTCCGGTTTGAACTCAATCTAGGTAACATGGATTCATCTCTGTGTAATAGGCCTGCTTCTGGAAAACACAATGTAGAGCTCCAAAAGCAGAACGATTCTTTCAGAATACCATGTTATGTTTGTAAATAGATAGACAGATAGATATACAGGAATCAAAAATCTGAAAACGGTCCGGAAGTGTACATTTCAATAACTTACAATGTCAGTAGTGGGGGATTAATAGCAGATCAAGAAGACTGTGTCTGCATGCGAAATGGTTCAATTTCTGAAAGAGTTTTTTAAATGAAAATGGACAGAAAATTGAAAGGGTTACAGTAAGTGTTGAGGAGTGACTTGGCAAAAGGAGCACAGAGGTGAGAAAGAATTAAGTAGAGTTCAATAGAACCAGGTATAATTTCTGTACACATGACTCCATGAACAGGAGCAAAGGGGACACTTCAAGAAATCATAGGACTAAGGAGAGATCAGGATTAGGAGGGTTTGTACTAGTCTAGAAATGCTGACCTGAAAACCAATTAAGTTTTCAACTCCTTCTTTGGAGGAACATTAGCTGTGCCGTGCTTTTCATAAATGACTTGTCATAACTGATTTATGCCCATGTTAGCAACTCTTCTGAAATTACTTTGAAAGTAGACTAATGTGAGAGTTTCTCTTTAGAGATAATTCAAGTGACTTGCATAGGAAGTGGCAGCAGGTCTGGGGATGTTGTAGCTCAGTGGCAGTGACCTTGCCTAGCTTGGGGCTGGCCTGCCATGGACTTTCACCCCAAACACTTGCAAGAAAAGAAAAGGGAGGGAGGGGGAGAGAGAAAGTTGGAAGGGAGGAAGGCAAAGTTGGAGGGATGCAGGGAGGTAGAAAAGAAGGAAGAAGAAAAGGAGAAAACCCAGGAAGGGAGGAAGGAAGCAAGGAAGGTAGGAAATAGGGAGAGCACAAGGGCAGGGAAAGGACTGAGTCACTCAAACAAAAGGCAAGGGACACAAAGACCAATAGAGGCCATAAAAGCTGTTTGAACAGTTTAGTCAGCTTTAGAATTTGAGTGACATCAAACTGAATGTTATTATGACTGGATGGAATCTTCCTACTAACCCCGCCTTGGCCTGGCCTAAACCAAATCAAGGGGTGGGTGGCATGGAGAGGAATTCTCTCTGGCTGGAGTGGGAGGGACCTAAACCTGTGGCACATGAGGATGCACTGGGTAGGGAAGCGGACAAGACTCCCCTGATGGGCAGTTGAGCACAACAAGGCTCCTGGGAGCCTTTGATCATGGCTCCCACCGCCATACGCCCACCACCCACCATACGCTCAGCCCCTGAAGGGGATCACAGTGGTCTGCTCCGTTGCCTGGTGCAGGTTGGAGTTCCCGACCAAACACCTGAGTGTCCACAGCCTGTGTTGGCCTGCCTGGGCAGGCTGTGGTTGTGGTGGCAAGAGCCAAAGCTGTCTTGGCGTGATGGAGGAGCCAAGGGCTGCCTCTCAGCCATCCTAGTGGGTGGTTCTGGAAGAAGCACCCAGGGTTGTGGCAGCATTGTCCGAAGACATGAAGCCAGGCCATCTTCCTTATGGCTTTCCTTGGGAGTTGGTGATGTGTACAGCTCTTGGATTTTTTGCTGTTCTCTCACTTTTCTGGAGAGGTTTTCAGTCGGTTCGTAGCAGGCTTTACGTGGGAAGAGAAAAAAGGCTGGCTCTAAATCTTGCTGGACTTATTGAGGCAAAATGTGGACTTCTTGAAAGAGTGAGCCTTGTTGAAAAAGAACATGAAGGCTTAGAATCATCTTTAAAGGATTGCAGGTTTGAGAAGGGTTCAAGAGAAGCACAACAGCTGGAGGCAACCGACGAAAAGCTGCATAGGCCCGAATCCAGCCACGGCGTTGAAATGCTCTTTCTAGAAGAAGAGCTCAAAGCACAGAAGGCTCAACATGGTCAACAGGATGAAACGATGGCGCATCTATCAAGAAGGATACAGTCCCTCCAAGGTGAATCTGAATCCCTCAGATCACAAATAGCTGAAGCTAAAACAAACTGGAGACTCTTTCAAGTGAATGAGGAAGAACTGAAGCTGGCAATCAAAGAGGTTTTGAATGAAGGATCCCTACTTCCGCCAACGCAGAGACCAACAATACAAGGAGAAGCTGAAGCACAGAGGCAACAAGGAGGTGTCCAATATAAAGCAAAAATCATATTAGAGGACTCTAAAGTAGCTGGAGAACAAGTTCTAAGGGACACAGAAAATCACATGGAGTCTCTGAGTGAATGCTTGCTGAAGATGAAGGATAGATCTTCTCCAAGCCTGGGAGCCCAAAGGGATGGTGGTCACCGGGAACTGGGAAAGACGAGTGAACCCGAAATTGGTGCTCACTTGGAGGATGAGTCCAAAGGAGCTTTGAGGAACCTGGTTTATGGTGATAAGCTAACGGCCTCCTTAGAAATCTTGGAAGGAGGAAGAAATCAAAAATGTACTTTCTCATCTGAAGTGGAGAAAACCACGGAAGACCTTACAGAACACCTTAAAAGTCTGCAGACTGAACAGGCATCCTTGCAGTCAGAAAATGCACAGCTGCAAAGTGAGAACGAGACCCTACAGAAGAACTTTCAAGTCATGATGGAACGCTATCAAGAAAATATGATGAAACTGCACAGGAAATTAAGAGTGGAGGAAAACTGCCGTGTGGAGCAAAAGGAGAAACTTTCCAAAGTCGAAGAAAAGATGAGCCATACAATAAAAGAGCTGGAGACCTACAGAAAGAGAGCCCAATATCTTGAAGAACAATTGCAGAGTACCATTCGTTCCTGTCTGGGGAAGATTATTTCCTCTGAGAAAGAAGCACATGCCAGTGAGTTGGCAGCTCGGATTGCTGAAAGAAACCTCAGTTATTTCTGGAAACAAAATGCACGCAACAGACAGAAATTAACTGAGAAGGAGCTTAGATTTGAACTTGTAGAAAAAGATCCCTATGATGCACTGGATGTTTCCAACTCAGCAATGGGCAGAAAGCCTTCTCCAAATGGGCCCTCACCAATAGGTCACCCTTCATCTGAAAGGAGACCTCCTCATTCTGAAAAGACTGGTCCACTCACACTCTCACCTTTCACTCCAGTGGGAGGAGGAAGAGGGTCAAGGGGCCCTGGAGAATCCTCTGGACCATGCGACTAGCAGTAAAGGAAGAGAATCCAGCTGTCATAAGTTCACTGATTTTCAGAGAGCACCTTCTCAGACTGGGCCCCTCTCTCCTCCAGGGGAACAGGCCAGCAGGCTGATGATCCCTCCGCCAGGCCAACCATATTCTTCTGATGCACGTCTTCCTCTACAAAGGCAAGATAGGTTTTACTCAAATTGTGGTAGAGCATCGGGACCAGCAGAACACAGAATTCCTAATAGGCCTCCTTTGGACTCTGATGTGCCTGATTCACCTCTCCATGCTGAAAACCAAGCAACTGGCTCTGGCTCTGTGTTGGCACCTTTCCCTCCAGTCAGAGGTGCCTTGTTTCCAGTTGACCCAAGGAGTCAGTTCATGAGAAGAGGACCTTTTTTTTCAACCAAACAAGAAACCTCATGCTGTTGCTCTCTTCAAATGTAATCTGACTTATCTCTCATTTTTAGTTTTTAAGTAACTGCTTTTAGTTCAGTAATTGACTATACTTTGGCTCCAATTGAAGCTCAATGAAACAATAATTCTTAAGATAGTATTTTGTAAATAAAGATGGTTTACGTAAGAATCTTATGAGTCAATTATCCCTATTTTATGTTATTCCAGAGAACAGCATTTAATCTGATGAAGCCACTCTTACATAAAGAAGAATGGGAGTTCTAGGCACTTGTAATCTAGATGATGGAAATATCTTTTAAACTCCCAACAAAGAAGTGTATTTTGAATGACTATAGCAATTGTAAAGTGACTTTAGGCTTAATGAAAAAGTGTCACTGATTTAGAGACTGGTTGGGCATTTCAGCTAGTTTTTCCATATCAGAATATCTAGAGCATGGGAGGACTAAAGGAGAGAACACAACTAAACATGTCACGGAAACAGGAGATCTCAACTACAAAGAAAAATGAAGACCTCTTTTTTATATTGGTTCCTTAAAACCTTACATAGCTCTTGAGATACCATATTTCCTACATTAGATTCAAGTGAGTTATGAACTCCCATTTTGACCCCATATACAGATTGCACAATCACATTGTTTACACATCCACGTTTTTACAAAATGCCATGTTAGTAACTGTTGTATTCTGCTGCCTTTTCTAGCCTCTACTATCCCCCCTCTCCTGCCCTCCCATCCTCTCTCTCTATCCCGTCTGCTGTAATTTAACGTTTGGGAATTGGAAACCACACTTTAAACTCACTCTCCTCCCCTTTTTCCCTTCTGTCAAATTTCTCATCATCTTCTTCTATTTCTCCTCCTCCTCCTCCTCTTCCTCCTCCTCCTTATACCTTTAATTCATTCATCATACACTCATGCATTGGTTCATTCATTCCTTTCCCGTATGGTGTTGGGGATCCAACTCAGGACCTTTGAAAGTGTGAAGCCAGCACTCTAGTGCTGAGCCAAAACCCCAGCACCTGTCTTTTTGATTTTATGACTGTTTATATGAAATTCAGAATCGCATTCTGCTATGGTTCACTGATATGTGGATTGACCTAGTCCTTGTTTTCTGGGAGACTTTTGGAAAATATACATGAATTATTGGGAGGTTGAAATGAAGAAACAAAGAGGAAATTCCCCAATTTCTTATTCTTAGATTCCATACTCTGACTCTGCCTACCTACTGTAAAAACTTTTAAACTCTTACTCCCCATTTCTATATCATTGCCAACAAGTGAACGTTCACTGCCCTACAACAAACCAGAGAACTCACATTGAACCATGTTTCCCCAGTAGAGACCAAGACACAATACTTATTAAAAAAATACCCTAGTTATGAATTAGTAGGTAAAGCTTTATTTGAGTGTTAAATGTGCTCTAATTATGTGTTTGTGTGTGTGTTGATGTGTGTGGTGTGTGGGTGTGTGTGCTTGTGTGTAAAACAAGCACTGAGGTGTAAAATAAATGCAGCATTGCAACGGCCTTCTTAAAAATAAGAAGCAACTTTATCACATTTGAAGCCCAGTGAAGAATCTGCCTGATACTTAACCTACAATTAATTGAAATGTGAAAACTTCAGGCCTAGAAAAACAAAGCCAACATACATACTGAATCTAATCAGTCTGTCTCACCTGTTTTCTAATCACTCCTTTAAATAAACCTAAATTGCCAGCATAAAACATCAGTTGTTCTAAACGAATGGACGGATGTCCCCCGTCATGGGCTGTGTAAAATACATGGAGGATCCGGCACTGCTTGTTATCTAGAATGACTTCTGCCTGAACTACTATTGGAGAATGGTTGCTGATATACTGCGGTTCTTATACCAGTAAACTGGAATGAAGGTAATTTCAGGCTGCAAAGGAATCAATTGATTTTACTAACAGGTTTTTGGAAAACACTGCCATGAAAAATTATCAATATGTTCATAAAGGCATCTACATGTCTCTTCACAAGGGTTTTACTCAATGGGGGAGGTGGTGAGGTCTGGATATAACTGAACTGTCCATTAGTAGGTAGAACAATATAATGGGAATCAGAGTGCACATTCCGGTTTGAACTCAATCTAGGTAACATGGATTCATCTCTGTGTAATAGGCCTGCTTCTGGAAAACACAATGTAGAGCTCCAAAAGCAGAACGATTCTTTCAGAATACCATGTTATGTTTGTAAATAGATAGACAGATAGATATACAGGAATCAAAAATCTGAAAACGGTCCGGAAGTGTACATTTCAATAACTTACAATGTCAGTAGTGGGGGATTAATAGCAGATCAAGAAGACTGTGTCTGCATGCGAAATGGTTCAATTTCTGAAAGAGTTTTTTAAATGAAAATGGACAGAAAATTGAAAGGGTTACAGTAAGTGTTGAGGAGTGACTTGGCAAAAGGAGCACAGAGGTGAGAAAGAATTAAGTAGAGTTCAATAGAACCAGGTATAATTTCTGTACACATGACTCCATGAACAGGAGCAAAGGGGACACTTCAAGAAATCATAGGACTAAGGAGAGATCAGGATTAGGAGGGTTTGTACTAGTCTAGAAATGCTGACCTGAAAACCAATTAAGTTTTCAACTCCTTCTTTGGAGGAACATTAGCTGTGCCGTGCTTTTCATAAATGACTTGTCATAACTGATTTATGCCCATGTTAGCAACTCTTCTGAAATTACTTTGAAAGTAGACTAATGTGAGAGTTTCTCTTTAGAGATAATTCAAGTGACTTGCATAGGAAGTGGCAGCAGGTCTGGGGATGTTGTAGCTCAGTGGCAGTGACCTTGCCTAGCTTGGGGCTGGCCTGCCATGGACTTTCACCCCAAACACTTGCAAGAAAAGAAAAGGGAGGGAGGGGGAGAGAGAAAGTTGGAAGGGAGGAAGGCAAAGTTGGAGGGATGCAGGGAGGTAGAAAAGAAGGAAGAAGAAAAGGAGAAAACCCAGGAAGGGAGGAAGGAAGCAAGGAAGGTAGGAAATAGGGAGAGCACAAGGGCAGGGAAAGGACTGAGTCACTCAAACAAAAGGCAAGGGACACAAAGACCAATAGAGGCCATAAAAGCTGTTTGAACAGTTTAGTCAGCTTTAGAATTTGAGTGACATCAAACTGAATGTTATTATGACTGGATGGAATCTTCCTACTAACCCCGCCTTGGCCTGGCCTAAACCAAATCAAGGGGTGGGTGGCATGGAGAGGAATTCTCTCTGGCTGGAGTGGGAGGGACCTAAACCTGTGGCACATGAGGATGCACTGGGTAGGGAAGCGGACAAGACTCCCCTGATGGGCAGTTGAGCACAACAAGGCTCCTGGGAGCCTTTGATCATGGCTCCCACCGCCATACGCCCACCACCCACCATACGCTCAGCCCCTGAAGGGGATCACAGTGGTCTGCTCCGTTGCCTGGTGCAGGTTGGAGTTCCCGACCAAACACCTGAGTGTCCACAGCCTGTGTTGGCCTGCCTGGGCAGGCTGTGGTTGTGGTGGCAAGAGCCAAAGCTGTCTTGGCGTGATGGAGGAGCCAAGGGCTGCCTCTCAGCCATCCTAGTGGGTGGTTCTGGAAGAAGCACCCAGGGTTGTGGCAGCATTGTCCGAAGACATGAAGCCAGGCCATCTTCCTTATGGCTTTCCTTGGGAGTTGGTGATGTGTACAGCTCTTGGATTTTTTGCTGTTCTCTCACTTTTCTGGAGAGGTTTTCAGTCGGTTCGTAGCAGGCTTTACGTGGGAAGAGAAAAAAGGCTGGCTCTAAATCTTGCTGGACTTATTGAGGCAAAATGTGGACTTCTTGAAAGAGTGAGCCTTGTTGAAAAAGAACATGAAGGCTTAGAATCATCTTTAAAGGATTGCAGGTTTGAGAAGGGTTCAAGAGAAGCACAACAGCTGGAGGCAACCGACGAAAAGCTGCATAGGCCCGAATCCAGCCACGGCGTTGAAATGCTCTTTCTAGAAGAAGAGCTCAAAGCACAGAAGGCTCAACATGGTCAACAGGATGAAACGATGGCGCATCTATCAAGAAGGATACAGTCCCTCCAAGGTGAATCTGAATCCCTCAGATCACAAATAGCTGAAGCTAAAACAAACTGGAGACTCTTTCAAGTGAATGAGGAAGAACTGAAGCTGGCAATCAAAGAGGTTTTGAATGAAGGATCCCTACTTCCGCCAACGCAGAGACCAACAATACAAGGAGAAGCTGAAGCACAGAGGCAACAAGGAGGTGTCCAATATAAAGCAAAAATCATATTAGAGGACTCTAAAGTAGCTGGAGAACAAGTTCTAAGGGACACAGAAAATCACATGGAGTCTCTGAGTGAATGCTTGCTGAAGATGAAGGATAGATCTTCTCCAAGCCTGGGAGCCCAAAGGGATGGTGGTCACCGGGAACTGGGAAAGACGAGTGAACCCGAAATTGGTGCTCACTTGGAGGATGAGTCCAAAGGAGCTTTGAGGAACCTGGTTTATGGTGATAAGCTAACGGCCTCCTTAGAAATCTTGGAAGGAGGAAGAAATCAAAAATGTACTTTCTCATCTGAAGTGGAGAAAACCACGGAAGACCTTACAGAACACCTTAAAAGTCTGCAGACTGAACAGGCATCCTTGCAGTCAGAAAATGCACAGCTGCAAAGTGAGAACGAGACCCTACAGAAGAACTTTCAAGTCATGATGGAACGCTATCAAGAAAATATGATGAAACTGCACAGGAAATTAAGAGTGGAGGAAAACTGCCGTGTGGAGCAAAAGGAGAAACTTTCCAAAGTCGAAGAAAAGATGAGCCATACAATAAAAGAGCTGGAGACCTACAGAAAGAGAGCCCAATATCTTGAAGAACAATTGCAGAGTACCATTCGTTCCTGTCTGGGGAAGATTATTTCCTCTGAGAAAGAAGCACATGCCAGTGAGTTGGCAGCTCGGATTGCTGAAAGAAACCTCAGTTATTTCTGGAAACAAAATGCACGCAACAGACAGAAATTAACTGAGAAGGAGCTTAGATTTGAACTTGTAGAAAAAGATCCCTATGATGCACTGGATGTTTCCAACTCAGCAATGGGCAGAAAGCCTTCTCCAAATGGGCCCTCACCAATAGGTCACCCTTCATCTGAAAGGAGACCTCCTCATTCTGAAAAGACTGGTCCACTCACACTCTCACCTTTCACTCCAGTGGGAGGAGGAAGAGGGTCAAGGGGCCCTGGAGAATCCTCTGGACCATGCGACTAGCAGTAAAGGAAGAGAATCCAGCTGTCATAAGTTCACTGATTTTCAGAGAGCACCTTCTCAGACTGGGCCCCTCTCTCCTCCAGGGGAACAGGCCAGCAGGCTGATGATCCCTCCGCCAGGCCAACCATATTCTTCTGATGCACGTCTTCCTCTACAAAGGCAAGATAGGTTTTACTCAAATTGTGGTAGAGCATCGGGACCAGCAGAACACAGAATTCCTAATAGGCCTCCTTTGGACTCTGATGTGCCTGATTCACCTCTCCATGCTGAAAACCAAGCAACTGGCTCTGGCTCTGTGTTGGCACCTTTCCCTCCAGTCAGAGGTGCCTTGTTTCCAGTTGACCCAAGGAGTCAGTTCATGAGAAGAGGACCTTTTTTTTCAACCAAACAAGAAACCTCATGCTGTTGCTCTCTTCAAATGTAATCTGACTTATCTCTCATTTTTAGTTTTTAAGTAACTGCTTTTAGTTCAGTAATTGACTATACTTTGGCTCCAATTGAAGCTCAATGAAACAATAATTCTTAAGATAGTATTTTGTAAATAAAGATGGTTTACGTAAGAATCTTATGAGTCAATTATCCCTATTTTATGTTATTCCAGAGAACAGCATTTAATCTGATGAAGCCACTCTTACATAAAGAAGAATGGGAGTTCTAGGCACTTGTAATCTAGATGATGGAAATATCTTTTAAACTCCCAACAAAGAAGTGTATTTTGAATGACTATAGCAATTGTAAAGTGACTTTAGGCTTAATGAAAAAGTGTCACTGATTTAGAGACTGGTTGGGCATTTCAGCTAGTTTTTCCATATCAGAATATCTAGAGCATGGGAGGACTAAAGGAGAGAACACAACTAAACATGTCACGGAAACAGGAGATCTCAACTACAAAGAAAAATGAAGACCTCTTTTTTATATTGGTTCCTTAAAACCTTACATAGCTCTTGAGATACCATATTTCCTACATTAGATTCAAGTGAGTTATGAACTCCCATTTTGACCCCATATACAGATTGCACAATCACATTGTTTACACATCCACGTTTTTACAAAATGCCATGTTAGTAACTGTTGTATTCTGCTGCCTTTTCTAGCCTCTACTATCCCCCCTCTCCTGCCCTCCCATCCTCTCTCTCTATCCCGTCTGCTGTAATTTAACGTTTGGGAATTGGAAACCACACTTTAAACTCACTCTCCTCCCCTTTTTCCCTTCTGTCAAATTTCTCATCATCTTCTTCTATTTCTCCTCCTCCTCCTCCTCTTCCTCCTCCTCCTTATACCTTTAATTCATTCATCATACACTCATGCATTGGTTCATTCATTCCTTTCCCGTATGGTGTTGGGGATCCAACTCAGGACCTTTGAAAGTGTGAAGCCAGCACTCTAGTGCTGAGCCAAAACCCCAGCACCTGTCTTTTTGATTTTATGACTGTTTATATGAAATTCAGAATCGCATTCTGCTATGGTTCACTGATATGTGGATTGACCTAGTCCTTGTTTTCTGGGAGACTTTTGGAAAATATACATGAATTATTGGGAGGTTGAAATGAAGAAACAAAGAGGAAATTCCCCAATTTCTTATTCTTAGATTCCATACTCTGACTCTGCCTACCTACTGTAAAAACTTTTAAACTCTTACTCCCCATTTCTATATCATTGCCAACAAGTGAACGTTCACTGCCCTACAACAAACCAGAGAACTCACATTGAACCATGTTTCCCCAGTAGAGACCAAGACACAATACTTATTAAAAAAATACCCTAGTTATGAATTAGTAGGTAAAGCTTTATTTGAGTGTTAAATGTGCTCTAATTATGTGTTTGTGTGTGTGTTGATGTGTGTGGTGTGTGGGTGTGTGTGCTTGTGTGTAAAACAAGCACTGAGGTGTAAAATAAATGCAGCATTGCAACGGCCTTCTTAAAAATAAGAAGCAACTTTATCACATTTGAAGCCCAGTGAAGAATCTGCCTGATACTTAACCTACAATTAATTGAAATGTGAAAACTTCAGGCCTAGAAAAACAAAGCCAACATACATACTGAATCTAATCAGTCTGTCTCACCTGTTTTCTAATCACTCCTTTAAATAAACCTAAATTGCCAGCATAAAACATCAGTTGTTCTAAACGAATGGACGGATGTCCCCCGTCATGGGCTGTGTAAAATACATGGAGGATCCGGCACTGCTTGTTATCTAGAATGACTTCTGCCTGAACTACTATTGGAGAATGGTTGCTGATATACTGCGGTTCTTATACCAGTAAACTGGAATGAAGGTAATTTCAGGCTGCAAAGGAATCAATTGATTTTACTAACAGGTTTTTGGAAAACACTGCCATGAAAAATTATCAATATGTTCATAAAGGCATCTACATGTCTCTTCACAAGGGTTTTACTCAATGGGGGAGGTGGTGAGGTCTGGATATAACTGAACTGTCCATTAGTAGGTAGAACAATATAATGGGAATCAGAGTGCACATTCCGGTTTGAACTCAATCTAGGTAACATGGATTCATCTCTGTGTAATAGGCCTGCTTCTGGAAAACACAATGTAGAGCTCCAAAAGCAGAACGATTCTTTCAGAATACCATGTTATGTTTGTAAATAGATAGACAGATAGATATACAGGAATCAAAAATCTGAAAACGGTCCGGAAGTGTACATTTCAATAACTTACAATGTCAGTAGTGGGGGATTAATAGCAGATCAAGAAGACTGTGTCTGCATGCGAAATGGTTCAATTTCTGAAAGAGTTTTTTAAATGAAAATGGACAGAAAATTGAAAGGGTTACAGTAAGTGTTGAGGAGTGACTTGGCAAAAGGAGCACAGAGGTGAGAAAGAATTAAGTAGAGTTCAATAGAACCAGGTATAATTTCTGTACACATGACTCCATGAACAGGAGCAAAGGGGACACTTCAAGAAATCATAGGACTAAGGAGAGATCAGGATTAGGAGGGTTTGTACTAGTCTAGAAATGCTGACCTGAAAACCAATTAAGTTTTCAACTCCTTCTTTGGAGGAACATTAGCTGTGCCGTGCTTTTCATAAATGACTTGTCATAACTGATTTATGCCCATGTTAGCAACTCTTCTGAAATTACTTTGAAAGTAGACTAATGTGAGAGTTTCTCTTTAGAGATAATTCAAGTGACTTGCATAGGAAGTGGCAGCAGGTCTGGGGATGTTGTAGCTCAGTGGCAGTGACCTTGCCTAGCTTGGGGCTGGCCTGCCATGGACTTTCACCCCAAACACTTGCAAGAAAAGAAAAGGGAGGGAGGGGGAGAGAGAAAGTTGGAAGGGAGGAAGGCAAAGTTGGAGGGATGCAGGGAGGTAGAAAAGAAGGAAGAAGAAAAGGAGAAAACCCAGGAAGGGAGGAAGGAAGCAAGGAAGGTAGGAAATAGGGAGAGCACAAGGGCAGGGAAAGGACTGAGTCACTCAAACAAAAGGCAAGGGACACAAAGACCAATAGAGGCCATAAAAGCTGTTTGAACAGTTTAGTCAGCTTTAGAATTTGAGTGACATCAAACTGAATGTTATTATGACTGGATGGAATCTTCCTACTAACCCCGCCTTGGCCTGGCCTAAACCAAATCAAGGGGTGGGTGGCATGGAGAGGAATTCTCTCTGGCTGGAGTGGGAGGGACCTAAACCTGTGGCACATGAGGATGCACTGGGTAGGGAAGCGGACAAGACTCCCCTGATGGGCAGTTGAGCACAACAAGGCTCCTGGGAGCCTTTGATCATGGCTCCCACCGCCATACGCCCACCACCCACCATACGCTCAGCCCCTGAAGGGGATCACAGTGGTCTGCTCCGTTGCCTGGTGCAGGTTGGAGTTCCTGACCAAACACCTGAGTGTCCACAGCCTGTGTTGGCCTGCCTGGGCAGGCTGTGGTTGTGGTGGCAAGAGCCAAAGCTGTCTTGGCGTGATGGAGGAGCCAAGGGCTGCCTCTCAGCCATCCTAGTGGGTGGTTCTGGAAGAAGCACCCAGGGTTGTGGCAGCATTGTCCGAAGACATGAAGCCAGGCCATCTTCCTTATGGCTTTCCTTGGGAGTTGGTGATGTGTACAGCTCTTGGATTTTTTGCTGTTCTCTCACTTTTCTGGAGAGGTTTTCAGTCGGTTCGTAGCAGGCTTTACGTGGGAAGAGAAAAAAGGCTGGCTCTAAATCTTGCTGGACTTATTGAGGCAAAATGTGGACTTCTTGAAAGAGTGAGCCTTGTTGAAAAAGAACATGAAGGCTTAGAATCATCTTTAAAGGATTGCAGGTTTGAGAAGGGTTCAAGAGAAGCACAACAGCTGGAGGCAACCGACGAAAAGCTGCATAGGCCCGAATCCAGCCACGGCGTTGAAATGCTCTTTCTAGAAGAAGAGCTCAAAGCACAGAAGGCTCAACATGGTCAACAGGATGAAACGATGGCGCATCTATCAAGAAGGATACAGTCCCTCCAAGGTGAATCTGAATCCCTCAGATCACAAATAGCTGAAGCTAAAACAAACTGGAGACTCTTTCAAGTGAATGAGGAAGAACTGAAGCTGGCAATCAAAGAGGTTTTGAATGAAGGATCCCTACTTCCGCCAACGCAGAGACCAACAATACAAGGAGAAGCTGAAGCACAGAGGCAACAAGGAGGTGTCCAATATAAAGCAAAAATCATATTAGAGGACTCTAAAGTAGCTGGAGAACAAGTTCTAAGGGACACAGAAAATCACATGGAGTCTCTGAGTGAATGCTTGCTGAAGATGAAGGATAGATCTTCTCCAAGCCTGGGAGCCCAAAGGGATGGTGGTCACCGGGAACTGGGAAAGACGAGTGAACCCGAAATTGGTGCTCACTTGGAGGATGAGTCCAAAGGAGCTTTGAGGAACCTGGTTTATGGTGATAAGCTAACGGCCTCCTTAGAAATCTTGGAAGGAGGAAGAAATCAAAAATGTACTTTCTCATCTGAAGTGGAGAAAACCACGGAAGACCTTACAGAACACCTTAAAAGTCTGCAGACTGAACAGGCATCCTTGCAGTCAGAAAATGCACAGCTGCAAAGTGAGAACGAGACCCTACAGAAGAACTTTCAAATCATGATGGAACGCTATCAAGAAAGTATGATGAAACTGCACAGGAAATTAAGAGTGGAGGAAAACTGCCGTGTGGAGCAAAAGGAGAAACTTTCCAAAGTCGAAGAAAAGATGAGCCATACAATAAAAGAGCTGGAGACCTACAGAAAGAGAGCCCAATATCTTGAAGAACAATTGCAGAGTACCATTCGTTCCTGTCTGGGGAAGATTATTTCCTCTGAGAAAGAAGCACATGCCAGTGAGTTGGCAGCTCGGATTGCTGAAAGAAACCTCAGTTATTTCAGGAAACAAAATGCACGCAACAGACAGAAATTAACTGAGAAGGAGCTTAGATTTGAACTTGTAGAAAAAGATCCCTATGATGCACTGGATGTTTCCAACTCAGCAATGGGCAGAAAGCCTTCTCCAAATGGGCCCTCACCAATAGGTCACCCTTCATCTGAAAGGAGACCTCCTCATTCTGAAAAGACTGGTCCACTCACACTCTCACCTTTCACTCCAGTGGGAGGAGGAAGAGGGTCAAGGGGCCCTGGAGAATCCTCTGGACCATGCGACTAGCAGTAAAGGAAGAGAATCCAGCTGTCATAAGTTCACTGATTTTCAGAGAGCACCTTCTCAGACTGGGCCCCTCTCTCCTCCAGGGGAACAGGCCAGCAGGCTGATGATCCCTCCGCCAGGCCAACCATATTCTTCTGATGCACGTCTTCCTCTACAAAGGCAAGATAGGTTTTACTCAAATTGTGGTAGAGCATCGGGACCAGCAGAACACAGAATTCCTAATAGGCCTCCTTTGGACTCTGATGTGCCTGATTCACCTCTCCATGCTGAAAACCAAGCAACTGGCTCTGGCTCTGTGTTGGCACCTTTCCCTCCAGTCAGAGGTGCCTTGTTTCCAGTTGACCCAAGGAGTCAGTTCATGAGAAGAGGACCTTTTTTTTCAACCAAACAAGAAACCTCATGCTGTTGCTCTCTTCAAATGTAATCTGACTTATCTCTCATTTTTAGTTTTTAAGTAACTGCTTTTAGTTCAGTAATTGACTATACTTTGGCTCCAATTGAAGCTCAATGAAACAATAATTCTTAAGATAGTATTTTGTAAATAAAGATGGTTTACGTAAGAATCTTATGAGTCAATTATCCCTATTTTATGTTATTCCAGAGAACAGCATTTAATCTGATGAAGCCACTCTTACATAAAGAAGAATGGGAGTTCTAGGCACTTGTAATCTAGATGATGGAAATATCTTTTAAACTCCCAACAAAGAAGTGTATTTTGAATGACTATAGCAATTGTAAAGTGACTTTAGGCTTAATGAAAAAGTGTCACTGATTTAGAGACTGGTTGGGCATTTCAGCTAGTTTTTCCATATCAGAATATCTAGAGCATGGGAGGACTAAAGGAGAGAACACAACTAAACATGTCACGGAAACAGGAGATCTCAACTACAAAGAAAAATGAAGACCTCTTTTTTATATTGGTTCCTTAAAACCTTACATAGCTCTTGAGATACCATATTTCCTACATTAGATTCAAGTGAGTTATGAACTCCCATTTTGACCCCATATACAGATTGCACAATCACATTGTTTACACATCCACGTTTTTACAAAATGCCATGTTAGTAACTGTTGTATTCTGCTGCCTTTTCTAGCCTCTACTATCCCCCCTCTCCTGCCCTCCCATCCTCTCTCTCTATCCCGTCTGCTGTAATTTAACGTTTGGGAATTGGAAACCACACTTTAAACTCACTCTCCTCCCCTTTTTCCCTTCTGTCAAATTTCTCATCATCTTCTTCTATTTCTCCTCCTCCTCCTCCTCTTCCTCCTCCTCCTTATACCTTTAATTCATTCATCATACACTCATGCATTGGTTCATTCATTCCTTTCCCGTATGGTGTTGGGGATCCAACTCAGGACCTTTGAAAGTGTGAAGCCAGCACTCTAGTGCTGAGCCAAAACCCCAGCACCTGTCTTTTTGATTTTATGACTGTTTATATGAAATTCAGAATCGCATTCTGCTATGGTTCACTGATATGTGGATTGACCTAGTCCTTGTTTTCTGGGAGACTTTTGGAAAATATACATGAATTATTGGGAGGTTGAAATGAAGAAACAAAGAGGAAATTCCCCAATTTCTTATTCTTAGATTCCATACTCTGACTCTGCCTACCTACTGTAAAAACTTTTAAACTCTTACTCCCCATTTCTATATCATTGCCAACAAGTGAACGTTCACTGCCCTACAACAAACCAGAGAACTCACATTGAACCATGTTTCCCCAGTAGAGACCAAGACACAATACTTATTAAAAAAATACCCTAGTTATGAATTAGTAGGTAAAGCTTTATTTGAGTGTTAAATGTGCTCTAATTATGTGTTTGTGTGTGTGTTGATGTGTGTGGTGTGTGGGTGTGTGTGCTTGTGTGTAAAACAAGCACTGAGGTGTAAAATAAATGCAGCATTGCAACGGCCTTCTTAAAAATAAGAAGCAACTTTATCACATTTGAAGCCCAGTGAAGAATCTGCCTGATACTTAACCTACAATTAATTGAAATGTGAAAACTTCAGGCCTAGAAAAACAAAGCCAACATACATACTGAATCTAATCAGTCTGTCTCACCTGTTTTCTAATCACTCCTTTAAATAAACCTAAATTGCCAGCATAAAACATCAGTTGTTCTAAACGAATGGACGGATGTCCCCCGTCATGGGCTGTGTAAAATACATGGAGGATCCGGCACTGCTTGTTATCTAGAATGACTTCTGCCTGAACTACTATTGGAGAATGGTTGCTGATATACTGCGGTTCTTATACCAGTAAACTGGAATGAAGGTAATTTCAGGCTGCAAAGGAATCAATTGATTTTACTAACAGGTTTTTGGAAAACACTGCCATGAAAAATTATCAATATGTTCATAAAGGCATCTACATGTCTCTTCACAAGGGTTTTACTCAATGGGGGAGGTGGTGAGGTCTGGATATAACTGAACTGTCCATTAGTAGGTAGAACAATATAATGGGAATCAGAGTGCACATTCCGGTTTGAACTCAATCTAGGTAACATGGATTCATCTCTGTGTAATAGGCCTGCTTCTGGAAAACACAATGTAGAGCTCCAAAAGCAGAACGATTCTTTCAGAATACCATGTTATGTTTGTAAATAGATAGACAGATAGATATACAGGAATCAAAAATCTGAAAACGGTCCGGAAGTGTACATTTCAATAACTTACAATGTCAGTAGTGGGGGATTAATAGCAGATCAAGAAGACTGTGTCTGCATGCGAAATGGTTCAATTTCTGAAAGAGTTTTTTAAATGAAAATGGACAGAAAATTGAAAGGGTTACAGTAAGTGTTGAGGAGTGACTTGGCAAAAGGAGCACAGAGGTGAGAAAGAATTAAGTAGAGTTCAATAGAACCAGGTATAATTTCTGTACACATGACTCCATGAACAGGAGCAAAGGGGACACTTCAAGAAATCATAGGACTAAGGAGAGATCAGGATTAGGAGGGTTTGTACTAGTCTAGAAATGCTGACCTGAAAACCAATTAAGTTTTCAACTCCTTCTTTGGAGGAACATTAGCTGTGCCGTGCTTTTCATAAATGACTTGTCATAACTGATTTATGCCCATGTTAGCAACTCTTCTGAAATTACTTTGAAAGTAGACTAATGTGAGAGTTTCTCTTTAGAGATAATTCAAGTGACTTGCATAGGAAGTGGCAGCAGGTCTGGGGATGTTGTAGCTCAGTGGCAGTGACCTTGCCTAGCTTGGGGCTGGCCTGCCATGGACTTTCACCCCAAACACTTGCAAGAAAAGAAAAGGGAGGGAGGGGGAGAGAGAAAGTTGGAAGGGAGGAAGGCAAAGTTGGAGGGATGCAGGGAGGTAGAAAAGAAGGAAGAAGAAAAGGAGAAAACCCAGGAAGGGAGGAAGGAAGCAAGGAAGGTAGGAAATAGGGAGAGCACAAGGGCAGGGAAAGGACTGAGTCACTCAAACAAAAGGCAAGGGACACAAAGACCAATAGAGGCCATAAAAGCTGTTTGAACAGTTTAGTCAGCTTTAGAATTTGAGTGACATCAAACTGAATGTTATTATGACTGGATGGAATCTTCCTACTAACCCCGCCTTGGCCTGGCCTAAACCAAATCAAGGGGTGGGTGGCATGGAGAGGAATTCTCTCTGGCTGGAGTGGGAGGGACCTAAACCTGTGGCACATGAGGATGCACTGGGTAGGGAAGCGGACAAGACTCCCCTGATGGGCAGTTGAGCACAACAAGGCTCCTGGGAGCCTTTGATCATGGCTCCCACCGCCATACGCCCACCACCCACCATACGCTCAGCCCCTGAAGGGGATCACAGTGGTCTGCTCCGTTGCCTGGTGCAGGTTGGAGTTCCTGACCAAACACCTGAGTGTCCACAGCCTGTGTTGGCCTGCCTGGGCAGGCTGTGGTTGTGGTGGCAAGAGCCAAAGCTGTCTTGGCGTGATGGAGGAGCCAAGGGCTGCCTCTCAGCCATCCTAGTGGGTGGTTCTGGAAGAAGCACCCAGGGTTGTGGCAGCATTGTCCGAAGACATGAAGCCAGGCCATCTTCCTTATGGCTTTCCTTGGGAGTTGGTGATGTGTACAGCTCTTGGATTTTTTGCTGTTCTCTCACTTTTCTGGAGAGGTTTTCAGTCGGTTCGTAGCAGGCTTTACGTGGGAAGAGAAAAAAGGCTGGCTCTAAATCTTGCTGGACTTATTGAGGCAAAATGTGGACTTCTTGAAAGAGTGAGCCTTGTTGAAAAAGAACATGAAGGCTTAGAATCATCTTTAAAGGATTGCAGGTTTGAGAAGGGTTCAAGAGAAGCACAACAGCTGGAGGCAACCGACGAAAAGCTGCATAGGCCCGAATCCAGCCACGGCGTTGAAATGCTCTTTCTAGAAGAAGAGCTCAAAGCACAGAAGGCTCAACATGGTCAACAGGATGAAACGATGGCGCATCTATCAAGAAGGATACAGTCCCTCCAAGGTGAATCTGAATCCCTCAGATCACAAATAGCTGAAGCTAAAACAAACTGGAGACTCTTTCAAGTGAATGAGGAAGAACTGAAGCTGGCAATCAAAGAGGTTTTGAATGAAGGATCCCTACTTCCGCCAACGCAGAGACCAACAATACAAGGAGAAGCTGAAGCACAGAGGCAACAAGGAGGTGTCCAATATAAAGCAAAAATCATATTAGAGGACTCTAAAGTAGCTGGAGAACAAGTTCTAAGGGACACAGAAAATCACATGGAGTCTCTGAGTGAATGCTTGCTGAAGATGAAGGATAGATCTTCTCCAAGCCTGGGAGCCCAAAGGGATGGTGGTCACCGGGAACTGGGAAAGACGAGTGAACCCGAAATTGGTGCTCACTTGGAGGATGAGTCCAAAGGAGCTTTGAGGAACCTGGTTTATGGTGATAAGCTAACGGCCTCCTTAGAAATCTTGGAAGGAGGAAGAAATCAAAAATGTACTTTCTCATCTGAAGTGGAGAAAACCACGGAAGACCTTACAGAACACCTTAAAAGTCTGCAGACTGAACAGGCATCCTTGCAGTCAGAAAATGCACAGCTGCAAAGTGAGAACGAGACCCTACAGAAGAACTTTCAAGTCATGATGGAACGCTATCAAGAAAGTATGATGAAACTGCACAGGAAATTAAGAGTGGAGGAAAACTGCCGTGTGGAGCAAAAGGAGAAACTTTCCAAAGTCGAAGAAAAGATGAGCCATACAATAAAAGAGCTGGAGACCTACAGAAAGAGAGCCCAATATCTTGAAGAACAATTGCAGAGTACCATTCGTTCCTGTCTGGGGAAGATTATTTCCTCTGAGAAAGAAGCACATGCCAGTGAGTTGGCAGCTCGGATTGCTGAAAGAAACCTCAGTTATTTCTGGAAACAAAATGCACGCAACAGACAGAAATTAACTGAGAAGGAGCTTAGATTTGAACTTGTAGAAAAAGATCCCTATGATGCACTGGATGTTTCCAACTCAGCAATGGGCAGAAAGCCTTCTCCAAATGGGCCCTCACCAATAGGTCACCCTTCATCTGAAAGGAGACCTCCTCATTCTGAAAAGACTGGTCCACTCACACTCTCACCTTTCACTCCAGTGGGAGGAGGAAGAGGGTCAAGGGGCCCTGGAGAATCCTCTGGACCATGCGACTAGCAGTAAAGGAAGAGAATCCAGCTGTCATAAGTTCACTGATTTTCAGAGAGCACCTTCTCAGACTGGGCCCCTCTCTCCTCCAGGGGAACAGGCCAGCAGGCTGATGATCCCTCCGCCAGGCCAACCATATTCTTCTGATGCACGTCTTCCTCTACAAAGGCAAGATAGGTTTTACTCAAATTGTGGTAGAGCATCGGGACCAGCAGAACACAGAATTCCTAATAGGCCTCCTTTGGACTCTGATGTGCCTGATTCACCTCTCCATGCTGAAAACCAAGCAACTGGCTCTGGCTCTGTGTTGGCACCTTTCCCTCCAGTCAGAGGTGCCTTGTTTCCAGTTGACCCAAGGAGTCAGTTCATGAGAAGAGGACCTTTTTTTTCAACCAAACAAGAAACCTCATGCTGTTGCTCTCTTCAAATGTAATCTGACTTATCTCTCATTTTTAGTTTTTAAGTAACTGCTTTTAGTTCAGTAATTGACTATACTTTGGCTCCAATTGAAGCTCAATGAAACAATAATTCTTAAGATAGTATTTTGTAAATAAAGATGGTTTACGTAAGAATCTTATGAGTCAATTATCCCTATTTTATGTTATTCCAGAGAACAGCATTTAATCTGATGAAGCCACTCTTACATAAAGAAGAATGGGAGTTCTAGGCACTTGTAATCTAGATGATGGAAATATCTTTTAAACTCCCAACAAAGAAGTGTATTTTGAATGACTATAGCAATTGTAAAGTGACTTTAGGCTTAATGAAAAAGTGTCACTGATTTAGAGACTGGTTGGGCATTTCAGCTAGTTTTTCCATATCAGAATATCTAGAGCATGGGAGGACTAAAGGAGAGAACACAACTAAACATGTCACGGAAACAGGAGATCTCAACTACAAAGAAAAATGAAGACCTCTTTTTTATATTGGTTCCTTAAAACCTTACATAGCTCTTGAGATACCATATTTCCTACATTAGATTCAAGTGAGTTATGAACTCCCATTTTGACCCCATATACAGATTGCACAATCACATTGTTTACACATCCACGTTTTTACAAAATGCCATGTTAGTAACTGTTGTATTCTGCTGCCTTTTCTAGCCTCTACTATCCCCCCTCTCCTGCCCTCCCATCCTCTCTCTCTATCCCGTCTGCTGTAATTTAACGTTTGGGAATTGGAAACCACACTTTAAACTCACTCTCCTCCCCTTTTTCCCTTCTGTCAAATTTCTCATCATCTTCTTCTATTTCTCCTCCTCCTCCTCCTCTTCCTCCTCCTCCTTATACCTTTAATTCATTCATCATACACTCATGCATTGGTTCATTCATTCCTTTCCCGTATGGTGTTGGGGATCCAACTCAGGACCTTTGAAAGTGTGAAGCCAGCACTCTAGTGCTGAGCCAAAACCCCAGCACCTGTCTTTTTGATTTTATGACTGTTTATATGAAATTCAGAATCGCATTCTGCTATGGTTCACTGATATGTGGATTGACCTAGTCCTTGTTTTCTGGGAGACTTTTGGAAAATATACATGAATTATTGGGAGGTTGAAATGAAGAAACAAAGAGGAAATTCCCCAATTTCTTATTCTTAGATTCCATACTCTGACTCTGCCTACCTACTGTAAAAACTTTTAAACTCTTACTCCCCATTTCTATATCATTGCCAACAAGTGAACGTTCACTGCCCTACAACAAACCAGAGAACTCACATTGAACCATGTTTCCCCAGTAGAGACCAAGACACAATACTTATTAAAAAAATACCCTAGTTATGAATTAGTAGGTAAAGCTTTATTTGAGTGTTAAATGTGCTCTAATTATGTGTTTGTGTGTGTGTTGATGTGTGTGGTGTGTGGGTGTGTGTGCTTGTGTGTAAAACAAGCACTGAGGTGTAAAATAAATGCAGCATTGCAACGGCCTTCTTAAAAATAAGAAGCAACTTTATCACATTTGAAGCCCAGTGAAGAATCTGCCTGATACTTAACCTACAATTAATTGAAATGTGAAAACTTCAGGCCTAGAAAAACAAAGCCAACATACATACTGAATCTAATCAGTCTGTCTCACCTGTTTTCTAATCACTCCTTTAAATAAACCTAAATTGCCAGCATAAAACATCAGTTGTTCTAAACGAATGGACGGATGTCCCCCGTCATGGGCTGTGTAAAATACATGGAGGATCCGGCACTGCTTGTTATCTAGAATGACTTCTGCCTGAACTACTATTGGAGAATGGTTGCTGATATACTGCGGTTCTTATACCAGTAAACTGGAATGAAGGTAATTTCAGGCTGCAAAGGAATCAATTGATTTTACTAACAGGTTTTTGGAAAACACTGCCATGAAAAATTATCAATATGTTCATAAAGGCATCTACATGTCTCTTCACAAGGGTTTTACTCAATGGGGGAGGTGGTGAGGTCTGGATATAACTGAACTGTCCATTAGTAGGTAGAACAATATAATGGGAATCAGAGTGCACATTCCGGTTTGAACTCAATCTAGGTAACATGGATTCATCTCTGTGTAATAGGCCTGCTTCTGGAAAACACAATGTAGAGCTCCAAAAGCAGAACGATTCTTTCAGAATACCATGTTATGTTTGTAAATAGATAGACAGATAGATATACAGGAATCAAAAATCTGAAAACGGTCCGGAAGTGTACATTTCAATAACTTACAATGTCAGTAGTGGGGGATTAATAGCAGATCAAGAAGACTGTGTCTGCATGCGAAATGGTTCAATTTCTGAAAGAGTTTTTTAAATGAAAATGGACAGAAAATTGAAAGGGTTACAGTAAGTGTTGAGGAGTGACTTGGCAAAAGGAGCACAGAGGTGAGAAAGAATTAAGTAGAGTTCAATAGAACCAGGTATAATTTCTGTACACATGACTCCATGAACAGGAGCAAAGGGGACACTTCAAGAAATCATAGGACTAAGGAGAGATCAGGATTAGGAGGGTTTGTACTAGTCTAGAAATGCTGACCTGAAAACCAATTAAGTTTTCAACTCCTTCTTTGGAGGAACATTAGCTGTGCCGTGCTTTTCATAAATGACTTGTCATAACTGATTTATGCCCATGTTAGCAACTCTTCTGAAATTACTTTGAAAGTAGACTAATGTGAGAGTTTCTCTTTAGAGATAATTCAAGTGACTTGCATAGGAAGTGGCAGCAGGTCTGGGGATGTTGTAGCTCAGTGGCAGTGACCTTGCCTAGCTTGGGGCTGGCCTGCCATGGACTTTCACCCCAAACACTTGCAAGAAAAGAAAAGGGAGGGAGGGGGAGAGAGAAAGTTGGAAGGGAGGAAGGCAAAGTTGGAGGGATGCAGGGAGGTAGAAAAGAAGGAAGAAGAAAAGGAGAAAACCCAGGAAGGGAGGAAGGAAGCAAGGAAGGTAGGAAATAGGGAGAGCACAAGGGCAGGGAAAGGACTGAGTCACTCAAACAAAAGGCAAGGGACACAAAGACCAATAGAGGCCATAAAAGCTGTTTGAACAGTTTAGTCAGCTTTAGAATTTGAGTGACATCAAACTGAATGTTATTATGACTGGATGGAATCTTCCTACTAACCCCGCCTTGGCCTGGCCTAAACCAAATCAAGGGGTGGGTGGCATGGAGAGGAATTCTCTCTGGCTGGAGTGGGAGGGACCTAAACCTGTGGCACATGAGGATGCACTGGGTAGGGAAGCGGACAAGACTCCCCTGATGGGCAGTTGAGCACAACAAGGCTCCTGGGAGCCTTTGATCATGGCTCCCACCGCCATACGCCCACCACCCACCATACGCTCAGCCCCTGAAGGGGATCACAGTGGTCTGCTCCGTTGCCTGGTGCAGGTTGGAGTTCCTGACCAAACACCTGAGTGTCCACAGCCTGTGTTGGCCTGCCTGGGCAGGCTGTGGTTGTGGTGGCAAGAGCCAAAGCTGTCTTGGCGTGATGGAGGAGCCAAGGGCTGCCTCTCAGCCATCCTAGTGGGTGGTTCTGGAAGAAGCACCCAGGGTTGTGGCAGCATTGTCCGAAGACATGAAGCCAGGCCATCTTCCTTATGGCTTTCCTTGGGAGTTGGTGATGTGTACAGCTCTTGGATTTTTTGCTGTTCTCTCACTTTTCTGGAGAGGTTTTCAGTCGGTTCGTAGCAGGCTTTACGTGGGAAGAGAAAAAAGGCTGGCTCTAAATCTTGCTGGACTTATTGAGGCAAAATGTGGACTTCTTGAAAGAGTGAGCCTTGTTGAAAAAGAACATGAAGGCTTAGAATCATCTTTAAAGGATTGCAGGTTTGAGAAGGGTTCAAGAGAAGCACAACAGCTGGAGGCAACCGACGAAAAGCTGCATAGGCCCGAATCCAGCCACGGCGTTGAAATGCTCTTTCTAGAAGAAGAGCTCAAAGCACAGAAGGCTCAACATGGTCAACAGGATGAAACGATGGCGCATCTATCAAGAAGGATACAGTCCCTCCAAGGTGAATCTGAATCCCTCAGATCACAAATAGCTGAAGCTAAAACAAACTGGAGACTCTTTCAAGTGAATGAGGAAGAACTGAAGCTGGCAATCAAAGAGGTTTTGAATGAAGGATCCCTACTTCCGCCAACGCAGAGACCAACAATACAAGGAGAAGCTGAAGCACAGAGGCAACAAGGAGGTGTCCAATATAAAGCAAAAATCATATTAGAGGACTCTAAAGTAGCTGGAGAACAAGTTCTAAGGGACACAGAAAATCACATGGAGTCTCTGAGTGAATGCTTGCTGAAGATGAAGGATAGATCTTCTCCAAGCCTGGGAGCCCAAAGGGATGGTGGTCACCGGGAACTGGGAAAGACGAGTGAACCCGAAATTGGTGCTCACTTGGAGGATGAGTCCAAAGGAGCTTTGAGGAACCTGGTTTATGGTGATAAGCTAACGGCCTCCTTAGAAATCTTGGAAGGAGGAAGAAATCAAAAATGTACTTTCTCATCTGAAGTGGAGAAAACCACGGAAGACCTTACAGAACACCTTAAAAGTCTGCAGACTGAACAGGCATCCTTGCAGTCAGAAAATGCACAGCTGCAAAGTGAGAACGAGACCCTACAGAAGAACTTTCAAGTCATGATGGAACGCTATCAAGAAAATATGATGAAACTGCACAGGAAATTAAGAGTGGAGGAAAACTGCCGTGTGGAGCAAAAGGAGAAACTTTCCAAAGTCGAAGAAAAGATGAGCCATACAATAAAAGAGCTGGAGACCTACAGAAAGAGAGCCCAATATCTTGAAGAACAATTGCAGAGTACCATTCGTTCCTGTCTGGGGAAGATTATTTCCTCTGAGAAAGAAGCACATGCCAGTGAGTTGGCAGCTCGGATTGCTGAAAGAAACCTCAGTTATTTCAGGAAACAAAATGCACGCAACAGACAGAAATTAACTGAGAAGGAGCTTAGATTTGAACTTGTAGAAAAAGATCCCTATGATGCACTGGATGTTTCCAACTCAGCAATGGGCAGAAAGCCTTCTCCAAATGGGCCCTCACCAATAGGTCACCCTTCATCTGAAAGGAGACCTCCTCATTCTGAAAAGACTGGTCCACTCACACTCTCACCTTTCACTCCAGTGGGAGGAGGAAGAGGGTCAAGGGGCCCTGGAGAATCCTCTGGACCATGCGACTAGCAGTAAAGGAAGAGAATCCAGCTGTCATAAGTTCACTGATTTTCAGAGAGCACCTTCTCAGACTGGGCCCCTCTCTCCTCCAGGGGAACAGGCCAGCAGGCTGATGATCCCTCCGCCAGGCCAACCATATTCTTCTGATGCACGTCTTCCTCTACAAAGGCAAGATAGGTTTTACTCAAATTGTGGTAGAGCATCGGGACCAGCAGAACACAGAATTCCTAATAGGCCTCCTTTGGACTCTGATGTGCCTGATTCACCTCTCCATGCTGAAAACCAAGCAACTGGCTCTGGCTCTGTGTTGGCACCTTTCCCTCCAGTCAGAGGTGCCTTGTTTCCAGTTGACCCAAGGAGTCAGTTCATGAGAAGAGGACCTTTTTTTTCAACCAAACAAGAAACCTCATGCTGTTGCTCTCTTCAAATGTAATCTGACTTATCTCTCATTTTTAGTTTTTAAGTAACTGCTTTTAGTTCAGTAATTGACTATACTTTGGCTCCAATTGAAGCTCAATGAAACAATAATTCTTAAGATAGTATTTTGTAAATAAAGATGGTTTACGTAAGAATCTTATGAGTCAATTATCCCTATTTTATGTTATTCCAGAGAACAGCATTTAATCTGATGAAGCCACTCTTACATAAAGAAGAATGGGAGTTCTAGGCACTTGTAATCTAGATGATGGAAATATCTTTTAAACTCCCAACAAAGAAGTGTATTTTGAATGACTATAGCAATTGTAAAGTGACTTTAGGCTTAATGAAAAAGTGTCACTGATTTAGAGACTGGTTGGGCATTTCAGCTAGTTTTTCCATATCAGAATATCTAGAGCATGGGAGGACTAAAGGAGAGAACACAACTAAACATGTCACGGAAACAGGAGATCTCAACTACAAAGAAAAATGAAGACCTCTTTTTTATATTGGTTCCTTAAAACCTTACATAGCTCTTGAGATACCATATTTCCTACATTAGATTCAAGTGAGTTATGAACTCCCATTTTGACCCCATATACAGATTGCACAATCACATTGTTTACACATCCACGTTTTTACAAAATGCCATGTTAGTAACTGTTGTATTCTGCTGCCTTTTCTAGCCTCTACTATCCCCCCTCTCCTGCCCTCCCATCCTCTCTCTCTATCCCGTCTGCTGTAATTTAACGTTTGGGAATTGGAAACCACACTTTAAACTCACTCTCCTCCCCTTTTTCCCTTCTGTCAAATTTC
>NW_027510548.1:0-33016 GCF_048772815.1 Callospermophilus lateralis | reverse complement strand
GTGAGTCAAGTGGGATTTGTGTACCAATCATTACCACCAAGTATCAAAAAGATTGGGTGAAAAAATATATGCTGGTATTTCGGAAACTCGTTATTTCTTAGAAGCTTGGCAACCCCTTTCAATGAAAGTGCTTTTCCACAGTTAGTAACTAAGGCTACTTCAAGAGGAAAGAAAACATAGATACAAAACTGAGAACTCCTTTATTTTGTCAAGATTCAAAGAGCTACTACAAACCATGTTGGATTTAGAGTTCCAAATTCATCTGTCTATATAGGAGAGAACAGAGTGAAACATAAAAATAAAAATGCTACTGTAAACGAACGCTTCAACCTAGAAGAACAAAATTTGGTGAGCCAAGTGGCATTTGTGTACTGAACATTACCACCACGTATCATCAAGATTGGGTGAAAAAATATTTGCTGGTATATCGGATACTCGTAATTTCTTGGAAGCTTGGCAACCCCTTTCAATGAAACTGCTTTTCCACAGTCTCTTCCAGGGCTACTTGAAGAGGAAACAAATCATAGAGACAAAACTGAGAACTCCTTTAGTTTGTCAAGTTTCAAATAGCTACTACAAACCATGTTGGATTTAGAGTTCCAAATTCATCTATCTATATAGGAGAGAACAGAAGGAAACCTAAAAATATAAACTGCTACTGTAAAAGAACGCTTCAACCCAGAAGAACAAAATTTGGTGAGTCAAGTGGGATTTGTGTATCAATCATTACCACCAAGTATCATCAAGATTGGGTGAAACAATATTTGCTGGTATTTCGGAAACTCATAATTTCTTGGAAGCTTGGCAACCCCTTTCAATGAAAGTGCTTTTCCACAGTCTTTGCTTAGGGCTTCTTGAAGAGGAAACAAATCATAGAGACAAAACTGAGAACTCCTTTATTTTCTCAAGTTTCAAGGGGCTACTACAAACCATGTTGGATTTAGAGTTCCAAATTTATCTATCTATATAGGAGAGAACAGAGGGACACCTAAAAATATAAACTGCTACTGTAAACGAACGCTTCAACCTAGAAGAACCAAATTTGGTGAGTCAAGTGGGATTTGTGTACTGATCATTACCACCAAGTATACTCAATATTGGGTGAAAAAATATTTGCTGGTATTTCGAAACTCATTATTTCTTTAAAGCTTGGCAAACCCTCTCGATAAAAGTGCATTTCCACAGTCTGTGCCTAGGGCTACTTGAAAAAGAAACAAAATATAGAGACAAAACGGAGAACTATTTTATTTTGTCAAGTTTCAAAGAGATACTACAAACGATGTTGGATTAATAGTTCCAAATTCATCTATCTATATAGGAGAGAACAAAGTGAAACATAAAAATAAAAACTGCTACTCTAAACGAACGCTTCAACCTAGAAGAACAAAATTTGGTGAGCCAAGTGGGATTTGTGTACTTGTCATTATCACCACGTATCATCAAGATTGGGTGAAAAAGTATTTGCTGGTATTTCGGAAACTCGTAATTTCTTGGAAGCTTGGGAACTCCTTTCAATGAAAGTGCTTTTCCACAGTCTCTGCTTAGGGCTACCTGAAGAGGAAACAAATCATAGACACAAAACCGAGAACTACTTTTTTTGTCAAGTTTCAAAGCGCTACTACAAACCTTGATTTGGAGTTCCAAATTCAGCTATCTATATAGGAGAGAACAGAGGGACACCTAAAAATATAAACTGCTACGGTAAACGAACGCTTCAACCAAGAAGAACACAGTTTGGTGAGTCAAGTGGGATTTGTGTACTGATCATTACCACCAAGTATCATCAAGATGGTGAAAAAATATTTGCTGGTATTTTGGAAACTCGTTGTTTGTTAGAAGCTTGGCAACAACTCTCAATGAAAGTGCTTTTCCACAATTTGTGCCTAGGGCTACTTCAATAGGAAAGAAACTATAGAGACAAAACTGAGACTACTTTATTTTGTCAAGTTTCAAAGAGCTACTACAAACCATGTTGGATTTAGTGTTCCAAATTCATCTATCTATATAGGAGAGAACAGAGTGAAACCTAAAAATAAAAACTGCTATTGTAAACGAACGCTACAACCTAGAAGAACACAATTCGGTGAGAAAAGGGGCATTTGTGTACTGGTCATTACCACCACGTATCATCAATATTGGGTGAAAAAATATTTGCTGCTATTTCGGAAACTCGTTATATCTTAGAAGCTTGGCAACCCCTCTCAATGAATGTGCTTTTCCCAAGTCTGTGCCTAGGGTTATTTGAAGAGGAAACAAACTATAGAGACAAAACTGAGCACTTTTATATTTTGTCAAGTTTCAAAGAGATACTACAAACCATGTTGGATTTAGAGTTCCAAATCCATCCATCCATATGGGAGAGAACAGAGTGAAACCTAAAAATAAAAACTGCTACTGTAAACGAACGCTTCAACCTAGAAGAGCAAAATTTGGTGAGCCAAGTGGGATTTGTGTACTTGTCATTACCACCACGTATCGTCAAGATGGGTTACAAAGTATTTTCTGGTATTTCGGAAACTCGTAATTTCTTGGAAGCTTGGCAACTCCTTTCAATGAAAGTGCTTTTCCACAGTCTCTGCTTAGGGCTAATTGAAGAGGAAACAAATCATAGAGACAAAACTGAGAACTACTTTTTTTGTCAAGTTTCAAAGCGCTACTACAAACCATGCTGGATTTAGAGTTCCAAATTCATCTATCTATATAGGATAGAACAGAGTGAAACCTAAAAATAAAAACTGCTACTGCAGACGAAAGATTCAACATAGAAGAATAAAATTTGGTGAGCCAAGTGTGATTTGTGTAATTGTCATTACCACAAAGAATCATCAAGATTGGGTGAAAAAATATTTGCTGGTATTTCGGAAACTCGTAATTCCTTGGAATCTTGGCAACCCCTTTCAATGAAAGTGCTTTTCCACAGTCTCTGCTTAGGGCTACTTGAAGAGGAATCAAATCATAGACACAAAACTGAGAACTCCTTTATTTTGTCAAGTTTCAAAGAGCTACTACAAACCATGTTGGATTTACAGTTCCAAATTCATCTGTCTATATAGAAGAAAACAGAGTGAAACCTAAATATAAAAACTACTACTGTAGACGAACGCTTCAACCTAGAAGAACAAAATTTGGTGAGCCAAGTGAAACTGGTGTACTGATCATTACCCCCAAGTATCATCAAGATTGGGTGAAAAAATATTTGCTGGTATTTCGGAAACTCGTTATTTCTTAGAAGCTTGGAAACCCCTCTCAATGAAAGTGCCTTTCCTATGTCTCTGCCCAGGGCTACTTGAGGAAACAAACCATACGGACAAAACAGAGTACTCCTTTATTTTGTCATGTTTCAAACAGGTAATACAAACCATGTTGGATTTAGAGTTCCAAACTCATCTATCTATGTAGGAGAGAACACCTAAAAATATAAACTGCTACTGTAAACTAACGCTTCAACCTAGAAGAACAAAATTTGGTGAGTCAAGTGGGATTTGTGTACCAATCATTACCACCAAGTATCAAAAAGATTGGTTGAAAAAATATTTGCTGGTATTTCGGAAACTCGTTATTTCTTAGAAGCTTTGCAACCCCTTTCAATGAAAGTGCTTTTCCACAGTTAGTAACTAAGGCTACTTCAAGAGGAAAGAAAACATAGATACAAAACTGAGAACTCCTTTATTTTGTCAAGATTCAAAGAGCTACTACAAACCATGTTGGATTTAGAGTTCCAAATTCATCTATCTATATAGGAGAGAACAGAGTGAAACATAAAAATAAAAATGCTACTGTAAACGAACGCTTCAACCTAGAAGAACACAATTTGGTGAGCCAAGTGGCATTTGTGTACTGAACATTACCACCATGTATCATCAAGATTGGGTGAAAAAATATTTGCTGGTATATCGGATACTCGTAATTTCTTGAAAGCTTGGCAACCCCTTTCAATGAAACTGCTTTTCCATAGTCTCTGCTTAGGGCTACTTGAAGAGGAAACAAATCATAGAGACAAAACTGAGAATTCCTTTAGTTTGTCAAGTTTCAAATAGCTACTACAAACCATGTTGGATTTAGAGTTCCACATTCATCTATCTATATAGGAGAGAACAGAAGGAAACCTAAAAATATAAACTGCTACTGTAAAAGAACGCTTCAACCCAGAAGAACAAAATTTGGTGAGTCAAGTGGGATTTGTGTATCGATCATTACCACCTAGTATCATCAAGATTGGGTGAAAAAATATTTGCTGGTATTTCGGAAACTCGTTATTCCTTGGAAGCTTGGCACACCTTTTCAATGCAAGTACTTTTCCACAGTCTGTGCCTAGGGCTATTGAGGAAAAAACAAATCATACAGACAAAACTGAGAACTACTTTATTTTGTCAACATTCAAAGAGCTACTACAAACCATGTTGGATGTAGAGTTCCAAATTCATCTATTTATATAGGAGAGAACAGAGAAAAACCTAAATATAAAAACTGCTACTGTAGACAAACGCTTTAACCTAGAAGAACAAAATTTGGTGAGCCAAGTGGGATTTGTATCCTGATCATTACCAATAAGTATCATCAAGATTGGGTGAAAAAATATCTGCTGGTGTTTCGGAAACTCATTGTTTCTTAGAAGCCTGGCAACCCCTCTCAATGAAAGTGCTTTTCCACAGTCTGTACCGAGGTCTACTTGAAGAGGAAACAAATCATAGAGACAAAACTGAGAACTCCTTTATTTTGTCAAGTTTCAAAGAGCTACTACAAACTATGTTGGATTTAGAGTTCCAAATTCATCTATCTATATAGGAGAGAACAGAGGGAAACCTAAAAATATAAACTGCTACTGTAGACGAACGCTTCAACCTAGAAAAACAAAATTTGGTAAGCCAAGTGGGACTTGTGTAGTGATAATTACCACCAAGTATCATCAAAATTGGGTTAAAAAATATTTGCTGGTGTTTCGGAAACTCGTTATTTCTTAGAAGCGTGGCAACCCCTCTCAATGAAAGTGCTTTTCCACAGTCTGTGCCTAGGGCTACTTGAATGGAAACAAACCATATAGACAAAACTGAGAACTTCTTTATTTTGTCAAGTTTCAAAGAGCTACTACAAACCATATTGGATTTAGAGTTCCAAATTCATCTATCTATATAGGAGAGAACAGAGGGAAACCTAAATATAAAAACTGCTACTGTAGACGAACGCTTAAACCTAGAGGAACAAAATTTGGTGAGCCAAGAGGGATTTGTGTACTGATCTTTACCACCAAGTATCATCAATATTCGGTGAAAAAATATTTGCTGCTATTTCAGAAACTCGTTATGTCTTAGAAATTTGGAAGCCCCTCCCAATGAAAGTGCTTTTCCACAGTCTGTGCCATGGGGTTCTTGAAGAGGAAACAAACCATAGAGACAAAACTGAGAACTCCTTTATTTTGTCAAGTTTCAAAGAGCTACTACAAACCATCTTGTATTTAGAGTTCCAAATTCATGTATCTATATTGGAGAGAACAGAGGGAAACCTAAATATAACAACTGCTACTGTAGACGAACGCTTAAACCTAGAGGAACAAAATTTGGAGAGCCAAGTGGGATTTGTGAACTGATCATTACACCAAGTATCATTAAGATTGGTGAAAAAATATTGGCTTGTATTTCGGAAAATCGTTATTCCCTGGAACCTTGGCAACCCCTTTCAATGCATGTGCTTTTCCACAGTCTGTGCCTAGCGCTATTGAAGAGGAAAGAAACCATACATAACTGAGAACTCCTTTATTTTGTCAAGTTTCAAAGAGCTACTACAAACCATCTTGGATTTAGAGTTCCAAATTCATCTATCTATATAGGAGAGAACAGAGGGACACCTAAAAATATAAACTGCTACTGTAAACGAACGCTTCAACCTAGAAGAACAAAATTTGGTGAGCCAGGTGGGATTTGTGTACTTATCATTACCACCAAGTATCATCAAGATTGGGTGAAAAAATATTTACTGGTATTTCGGAAACTCGTTATTTCTTAGAAGCTTGGCAACACCTTTCAATGGAAGTCCTTTTTTACAGTTTGTGCCTAGGGCTACTTGAAGAGGAAACAAACCATAGAGACAAAACTGAGAACTCCTTTATTTTGTCAAGTTTCAAAGAGCTACTACAAACGAAGTTGGATTTAGAGTTCCAAATTCATCTATCTATATGGGAGAGAGCAGAGTGAAACCTAAAACTAAAAACTGCTACTGTAAACGAACGCTTCAACCTAGAAGAACAAAATTTGGTGAGTGAAGTGGAATTTGTGTACTGATCATTACCACCTGTATCATCAAGATTTTGTGAAAAATATTTGCTGGTATTTTGGAAACTCGTTATTTCTTAGAAGCTTGGCAACAACTCTCAATGAAAGTGCATTTCCACAGTCTGTGCCTGGGGCTACTTGAAAAGGAAACAAACCATAGAGAAAAAACTGAGAAATCCTTTATTTTGTCAAGTTTCAAAGAGCTACTACAAACCATGTTGGATTTAGTGTTTTATATTCATCTATCTATATAGAAAGGAACAGAGTGAAACCTAAAAATAAAAACAGCTACTGTAAACGAACGCTTCAACATAGAAGAACAAAATTTGGTGAGCCAAGTGGGATTTGTGTACTTATCATTACCACCAAGTATCATCAAGATTGGGTGAAAAAATATTTACTTGTATTTCGGAAACTCGTTATTTCTTAGAAGCTTGGCAACACCTTTCAATGGAAGTAATTTTTTACAGTTTGTGCCTAGGGCTACTTGAAGAGGAAACAAACCATAGAGACAAAACTGAGAACTCCTTTATTTTGTCAAGTTTCAAAGAGCTACTACAAACCATGTTGGATTTAGAGTTCCAAATTCATCTATCTATATAGGAGAGAACAGAGGGAAACCTAATAATATAAACTGCTACTGTAAACTAACGCTTCAACATAGAAGAACATAATTTGGTGAGTCAAGTGGGATTTGTGTACTAATCATTACCACCAAGTATCATCAAGATTGGGTGAAAAAATATTTACTGGTATTTCGGAAACTCGTTATTTCTTAGCAGCTTGGCAACACCTTTCAATGGAAGTCCTTTTTTACAGTTTGTGCCTAGGGATACTTGGAGAGGAAACAAACCATAGAGACAAAACTGAGAACTCCTTGATTTTGTCAAGTTTCAAAGAGCTACTACAAACCATGTTGGATTTAGAGTTCCAAATTAATCTATCTATATAGGAGAGAACAGTGGGACACGTAAAAATATAAACTGCTACTGTAAACGAACGCTTCAACCTAGAAGAACCAAATTTGGTGAGTCAAGTGGGATTTGTGTACTGATCATTACCACCAAGTATCATCAAGATTGGGTGAAAAAATATTTGCTGGTATTCTGGAAACTCGTTATTTCTTAGAGGCTTGGGATACCCTCTCAATGAAAGTTCTTTTCCACAGTCTGTGCCTCGGGCTACTTGAAGAGGAAACAAACCATACAGACAAAACTGAGAAATCCTTTATTTTGTCAAGTTTCAAAGAGCTACTACAAACCAAGTTGGATTTAGAGTTCTGAATTCATCTATTTATATAGAAGACAACAGAGTGAAACCTAAATATAAAAACTGCTACTTAGACGAACTTTTCAAACTAGAAGAACAAAATTTGGTGAGTCAAGTGGGATTTGTGTACTGATCGTAACCACCAAGTATCATCAAGATTGGGTGAAAAAATATTTGCTGGTATTTTGGAAACTCGTTATTTCTTAGAAGCTTGGCAACCCCTCTCAAAAAAAGTGCTTTTCCACAGTCTTTGCTTAGGGCTACTTGAAGAAGAAATAAACAATGGGGACAAAACTGAGAACTCTTTTATTTTGTCACGTTTGAAAGAGCTACTACAAACCATGTTGGATTTAGAGTTCCTAATTCATCTATCTATATAGGACAGATCAGAGTGAAACGTAAAAATAAAAACTGCTACTGTAAACGAACGCTTCAACCTAGAAGAAGAAAATTTGGTGAGCCAAGTGGGATTTGTGTACTTGTTATTACCACCAAGTATCATCAAGATTGGGTGAAAAAATATTTGCTGGTATTTCGTAAACTCGAAATTTCTTGGAAGCTTGGCAACCCCTTTCAATGAAAGTGCTTTTCCACAGTCTCTGCTTAGGGCTACTTGAAGAGGAAACAAATGGTAGAGACAAAACTGAGAACTCCATTATGTTGTCTAGTTTCAAAGAGCTACTACAAACGAAGTTGGATTTAGAGTTCCAAATTCATCTATCTATATAGGAGAGAACAGAGGGACACCTAAAAATATAAACTGCTACTGTAAACGAACGCTTCAACCTAAAAGAACAAAATATGGTGAGTCAAGTGGGATTTGTGTACTGATCATTATCACCAAGTATCATCAAGATTGGGTGAAAAAATATTTGCTGGTATTTTGGAAACTCGTTATTACTTAGAAGCTTGGCAACCCCTCTCAATGAAAGTGCTTTTCCAAAGTCTGTGCCTAGGGCTACTTGAAGAGGAAACAAACCATAGAGACAAAACTGAGAACTCCTTTATTTTGTCAAGTTTCAAAGAGCTACTACAAACCATTTTGGATTTAGAGTTCCAAATTCATCTATCTATATAGAAGAGAACAGAGTGAAACGTAAATGAAAAACTGCTACTGTGAGACGAACGCTTCAACCTGGAACAACAAAATTTGGTGAGCCAAGTGGGATTGGTGTACTAATCATTACCCCCAAGTATCATCAAGATTGGGAGAAAAAATATTTGCTGGTATTTCGGAAACTCATTATTTCTTAGAAGCTTGGCAACCCCTCTCAATGAAAGTGCTTTTCCACAGTCTGTGCCTAGGGCTACTTGAAGAGGAAACGAACCATATGGACAAAAGTGAGAACTCCATAATTTTGTCAAGTTTCAAAGAGCTACTACAAACCATGTTGGATTTAGAGTTCCAAATTCATCTATCTATATAGGATAGAACAGAGTGAAACCTAAAAATAAAAACTGCTACTGTAAACGAACGCTTCAACCTAGAAGAACAAAATTTGGTGAGCCAAGTGGGATTTCTGTTCTTGTCATTACCACCACGTATCATCAAGATTGGGTGAAAAAGAATTTGCTGGTATTTCGGAAACTCGTAATTTCTTGGAAGCTTGGCAACTCCTTTCAATGAAAGTGCTTTTCCACAGTCTCTGCTGAGGGGGACTTGATGAGGAAACAAATCATAGAGAAAAAACTCAGAACTACTTTTTTTTGTCAAGTTTCAAAGCGCTACTACAAACCATGCTGGATTTAGAGTTCCAAATTCAGCTCTCAATATAGGAGAGAACAGAAGGAAACCTACAAATATAAACTGCTACTGTAAACGAACACTTCAACATAGAAGAACACAATTTGGTGAGCCAAGTGGGATTTGTATACTGATCATTACCACTAAGTATCATCAAGATTGGGTGAAAAAATATTTGCTGGTATTTCGGAAACTCGTTATTTCTTAGAAGCTTGGGATACCCTCTCAATGGACGTGCTTTTCCACAGTTTGTGCCTAGGGCTACTTGAAGAGGAATCAAACCATAGAGACAAAACTGAGAACTCCTTTATTTTGTCAAGTTTCAAAGAGCTACTAAAAATCATGTTGGATTTAGATTTCCAAATTAATCTATCTATATAGGATAGAACAGAGTGAAACCTAAAAATAAAAACTGCTACTGTAAACGAACGCTTCAACCTAGAAGAACAAAATTTGGTGAGCCAAGTGGGAATTGTGTACTTGTCATTACCACAAAGTATCATCAAGATTGGGTGAAAAAATATTTGCTGGTATTTCGGAAACTCGTAATTTCTTGGAAGCTTGGCAACCCCTTTCAATGAAAGTGCTTTTCCACAGTTTCTGCTTAGGGCTACTTGAAGAGGAAACAAATCCTAGAAACAAAACTGAGAACTGTTTTATTTTGTCAAGTTTCAAAGAGCTCCTACAAACCATGTTGGATTTAGAGTTCCAAATTCATCTATCTATATAGGAGAAAACAGAGAGACACCTAAAAATACAAACTGCTACTGTAAATGAACGCTTCAACATAGAAGAACAAAATTTGGTGAGTCAAGTGAGATTTGTGTACTGATCATTACCACCAAGTATCATCCAAGATTGGGTGAAAAAATATTTGCTGGTATTTTGCAAACTCTTTATTACTTAGAAGTTTGGCAACACCTCTAAATGAAAGTGCTTTTCAACAGTCTGTGCCTAGGGCTACTTGAAGAGGAAACAAACCATTGAGACAAAACTGAGAACTCCTTTATTTTATGAAGTTTCAAAGAGGTACTACAAACCATGTTGGATTTAGAGTTCCAAATTCATCTATCTATATCGGAGAGAACAGAGTAAAACCTAAAAATAAAAACTGCTACTGTAAACGAACGCTTCAACCTAGAAGAACAAAATTTGGTGAGCCTAGTGGGATTTGTGTACTTGTCGTTAACACCAAGTATCATCAAGATTGGGTGAAACAATATTTGCTGGTATTTCGGAAACTCATAATTTCTTGGAAGCTTGGCAACCCCTTTCAATGAAAGTGCTTTTCCACAGTCTTTGCTTAGGGCTTCTTGAAGAGGAAACAAATCATAGAGACAAAACTGAGAACTCCTTTATTTTCTCAAGTTTCAAGGAGCTACTACAAACCATGTTGGATTTAGAGTTCCAAATTTATCTATCTATATAGGAGAGAACAGAGGGACACCTAAAAATATAAACTGCTACTGTAAACGAACGCTTCAACCTAGAAGAACCAAATTTGGTGAGTCAAGTGGGATTTGTGTACTGATCATTACCACCAAGTATCATCAAGATTGGGTGAAAAAATATTTACTGGTATTTCGGAAACTCGTTATTTCTTAGCAGCTTGGCAACACCTTTCAATGGAAGTCCTTTTTTACAGTTTGTGCCTAGGGATACTTGGAGAGGAAACAAACCATAGAGACAAAACTGAGAACTCCTTGATTTTGTCAAGTTTCAAAGAGCTACTACAAACCATGTTGGATTTAGAGTTCCAAATTAATCTATCTATATAGGAGAGAACAGTGGGACACGTAAAAATATAAACTGCTACTGTAAACGAACGCTTCAACCTAGAAGAACCAAATTTGGTGAGTCAAGTGGGATTTGTGTACTGATCATTACCACCAAGTATCATCAAGATTGGGTGAAAAAATATTTGCTGGTATTCTGGAAACTCGTTATTTCTTAGAGGCTTGGGATACCCTCTCAATGAAAGTTCTTTTCCACAGTCTGTGCCTCGGGCTACTTGAAGAGGAAACAAACCATACAGACAAAACTGAGAAATCCTTTATTTTGTCAAGTTTCAAAGAGCTACTACAAACCAAGTTGGATTTAGAGTTCTGAATTCATCTATTTATATAGAAGACAACAGAGTGAAACCTAAATATAAAAACTGCTACTTAGACGAACTTTTCAAACTAGAAGAACAAAATTTGGTGAGTCAAGTGGGATTTGTGTACTGATCGTAACCACCAAGTATCATCAAGATTGGGTGAAAAAATATTTGCTGGTATTTTGGAAACTCGTTATTTCTTAGAAGCTTGGCAACCCCTCTCAAAAAAAGTGCTTTTCCACAGTCTTTGCTTAGGGCTACTTGAAGAAGAAACAAACAATGGGGACAAAACTGAGAACTCTTTTATTTTGTCACGTTTGAAAGAGCTACTACAAACCATGTTGGATTTAGAGTTCCTAATTCATCTATCTATATAGGACAGATCAGAGTGAAACGTAAAAATAAAAACTGCTACTGTAAACGAACGCTTCAACCTAGAAGAAGAAAATTTGGTGAGCCAAGTGGGATTTGTGTACTTGTTATTACCACCAAGTATCATCAAGATTGGGTGAAAAAATATTTGCTGGTATTTCGTAAACTCGAAATTTCTTGGAAGCTTGGCAACCCCTTTCAATGAAAGTGCTTTTCCACAGTCTCTGCTTAGGGCTACTTGAAGAGGAAACAAATGGTAGAGACAAAACTGAGAACTCCATTATGTTGTCTAGTTTCAAAGAGCTACTACAAACGAAGTTGGATTTAGAGTTCCAAATTCATCTATCTATATAGGAGAGAACAGAGGGACACCTAAAAATATAAACTGCTACTGTAAACGAACGCTTCAACCTAAAAGAACAAAATATGGTGAGTCAAGTGGGATTTGTGTACTGATCATTATCACCAAGTATCATCAAGATTGGGTGAAAAAATATTTGCTGGTATTTTGGAAACTCGTTATTACTTAGAAGCTTGGCAACCCCTCTCAATGAAAGTGCTTTTCCAAAGTCTGTGCCTAGGGCTACTTGAAGAGGAAACAAACCATAGAGACAAAACTGAGAACTCCTTTATTTTGTCAAGTTTCAAAGAGCTACTACAAACCATTTTGGATTTAGAGTTCCAAATTCATCTATCTATATAGAAGAGAACAGAGTGAAACGTAAATGAAAAACTGCTACTGTGAGACGAACGCTTCAACCTGGAACAACAAAATTTGGTGAGCCAAGTGGGATTGGTGTACTAATCATTACCCCCAAGTATCATCAAGATTGGGAGAAAAAATATTTGCTGGTATTTCGGAAACTCATTATTTCTTAGAAGCTTGGCAACCCCTCTCAATGAAAGTGCTTTTCCACAGTCTGTGCCTAGGGCTACTTGAAGAGGAAACGAACCATATGGACAAAAGTGAGAACTCCATAATTTTGTCAAGTTTCAAAGAGCTACTACAAACCATGTTGGATTTAGAGTTCCAAATTCATCTATCTATATAGGATAGAACAGAGTGAAACCTAAAAATAAAAACTGCTACTGTAAACGAACGCTTCAACCAAGAAGAGCAAAATTTGGTGAGCCAAGTGGGATTTGTGCACTTGTCAATACCACCAAGTATCATCAAGATTGGGTGAAAAAATATTAGCTGGTATTTCAGAAACCCGTAATTTCTCAGAAGCCTGGCAACCCCTCTCAATGAAAGTGCTTTTCCACAGTCTGTGCCTAGGGCTACTTGAAGAGGAAACAAACCATAGAGACAAAACTTAAAACTCCTTCATTTTGTCCAGTTTCAAAGAGCTACTACAAACCATGTTGGATTTAGAGTTCCAAATTCATCTATCTATATAAAAGAGAACAGAGTGAAACCTAAAAATAAAAACTGCTACTGTACACGAACGCTTCAAACTCGAAGAACAAAATTAGGTGAGCCAAGTGGGTTTTGTGTACTTGTCATTAACACCAAGTATCATCAAGATTGGATGAAACAATGTTTGCTGGTATTTCGGAAACTCGTAATTTCTTAGAAGCTTGGCAACTCCTTTCAATGAAAGTGCTTTTCCACAGTCTCTGCTTAGGGCTACTTGAAGAGGAAACAAATCATAGAGACAAAACTGAGAACTACTTTTTTTTGTCAAGGTTCAAAGCGCTACCACAAACCATGCTGGATTTAGAGTTCCAAAATCATCTGTCTATATAGGAGAGAACAGAGGGACACCTAAAATATAAACTGCTACTGTAAACGAACGCTTCAACCTAGAAGAACACAATTTGGTGAGTGAAGTAAGATTTGTGTAATGATCAATACCACCAAGTGTCATCAAGATTGGGTGAAAAAATATTTGCTGGTATTTTGGAAACTCGTTATTTCTTAGAAGCTTTGAAAACCCACTCAATGAAAGTGCTTTTCCACAGTCTGTGCCTAGGGCTACTTGAAGAGGAAACAAATCATAGAGACAAAACTGATAACTACTTTTTTTTGTCAAGTTTCAAAGCGCTACTACAAACCATGTTGGATTTAGAGTTCCAAATCCATCCATCCATATGGGAGAGAACAGAGTGAAACCTAAAAATAAAAACTGCTACAGTAAACGAACGCTTCAACCTAGAAGAACAAAATTTGGTGAGCCAAGTGGGATTTGTGTACTTGTCATTACCACCACGTATCGTCAAGTTGGGTTACAAAGTATTTTCTGGTATTTCGGAAACTCGTAATTTCTTGGAAGCTTGGCAACTCCTTTCAATGAAAGTGCTTTTCCACAGTCTCTGCTTAGGGCTAATTGAAGAGGAAACAAATCATAGAGACAAAACTGAGAACTACTTTTTTTGTCAAGTTTCAAAGCGCTACTACAAACCATGCTGGATTTAGAGTTCCAAATTCATCTATCTATATAGGATAGAACAGAGTGAAACCTAAAAATAAAAACTGCTACTGCAGACGAAAGATTCAACATAGAAGAATAAAATTTGGTGAGCCAAGTGTGATTTGTGTAATTGTCATTACCACAAAGAATCATCAAGATTGGGTGAAAAAACATTTGCTGGTATTTCGGAACCTCGTAATTTCTTGGAATCTTGGCAACCCCTTTCAATGAAAGTGCTTTTCCACAGTCTCTGCTTAGGGCTACTTGAAGAGGAATCAAATCATAGACACAAAACTGAGAACTCCTTTATTTTGTCAAGTTTCAAAGAGCTACTACAAACCATGTTGGATTTACAGTTCCAAATTCATCTATCTATATAGAAGAAAACAGAGTGAAACCTAAATATAAAAACTACTACTGTAGACGAACGCTTCAACCTAGAAGAACAAAATTTGGTGAGCCAAGTGAAACTGGTGTACTGATCATTACCCCCAAGTATCATCAAGATTGGGTGAAAAAATATTTGCTGGTATTTCGGAAACTCGTTATTTCTTAGAAGCTTGGAAACCCCTCTCAATGAAAGTGCCTTTCCTATGTCTCTGCCCAGGGCTACTTGAAGAGGAAACAAACCATACGGACAAAACAGAGAACTGCTTTATTTTGTCATGTTTCAAACAGGTAATACAAACCATGTTGGATTTAGAGTTCCAAACTCATCTATGTATGTAGGAGAGAACACCTAAAAATATAAACTGCTACTGTAAACTAACGCTTCAACCTAGAAGAACAAAATTTGGTGAGTCATGTGGGATTTGTGTACCAATCATTACCACCAAGTATCAAAAAGATTGGGTGAAAAAATATATGCTGGTATTTCGGAAACTCGTTATTTCTTAGAAGCTTGGCAACCCCTTTCAATGAAAGTGCTTTTCCACAGTTAGTAATTAAGGCTACTTCAAGAGGAAAGAAAACATAGATACAAAACTGAGAACTCCTTTATTTTGTCAAGATTCAAAGAGCTACTACAAACCATGTTGGATTTAGAGTTCCAAATTCATCTATCTATATAGGAGAGAACAGAGTGAAACATAAAAATAAAAATGCTACTGTAAACGAACGCTTCAACCTAGAAGAACACAATTTGGTGAGCCAAGTGGCATTTGTGTACTGAACATTACCACCACGTATCATCAAGATTGGGTGAAAAAATATTTGCTGGTATATCGGATACTCGTAATTTCTTGGAAGCTTGGCAACCCCTTTCAATGAAACTGCTTTTCCATAGTCTCTGCTTAGGGCTACATGAAGAGGAAACAAATCATAGAGACAAAACTGAGAACTCCTTTAGTTTGTCAAGTTTCAAATAGCTACTACAAACCATGTTGGATTTAGAGTTCCAAATTCATCTATCTATATAGGAGAGAACAGAAGGAAACCTAAAAATATAAACTGCTACTGTAAAAGAACGCTTCAACCCAGAAGAACAAAATTTGGTGAGTCAAGTGGGATTTGTGTATCGATCATTACCACCAAGTATCATCAAGATTGGGTGAAACAATATTTGCCTGTATTTCGGAAACTCATAATTTCTTGGAAGCTTGGCAACCCCTTTCAATGAAAGTGCTTTTCCACAGTCTTTGCTTAGGGCTTCTTGAAGAGGAAACAAATCATAGAGACAAAACTGAGAACTCCTTTATTTTCTCAAGTTTCAAGGGGCTACTACAAACCATGTTGGATTTAGAGTTCCAAATTTATCTATCTATATAGGAGAGAACAGAGGGACACCTAAAAATATCAACTGCTACTGTAAACGAACGCTTCAACCTAGAAGAACCAAATTTGGTGAGTCAAGTGGGATTTGTGTACTGATCATTACCACCAAGTATACTCAATATTGGGTGAAAAAATATTTGCTGGTATTTCGAAACTCATTATTTCTTTAAAGCTTGGCAAACCCTCTCGATAAAAGTGCATTTCCACAGTCTGTGCCTAGGGCTACTTGAAAAAGAAACAAAATATAGAGACAAAACGGAGAACTATTTTATTTTGTCAAGTTTCAAAGAGATACTACAAACCATGTTGGATTAATAGTTCCAAATTCATCTATCTATATAGGAGAGAACAAAGTGAAACATAAAAATAAAAACTGCTACTCTAAACTAACGCTTCAACCTAGAAGAACAAAATTTGGTGAGCCAAGTGGGATTTGTGTACTTGTCATTATCACCACGTATCATCAAGATTGGGTGAAAAAGTATTTGCTGGTATTTCGGAAACTCGTAATTTCTTGGAAGCTTGGGAACTCTTTTCAATGAAAGTGCTTTTCCACAGTCTCTGCTTAGGGCTACCTGAAGAGGAAACAAATCATAGACACAAAACCGAGAACTACTTTTTTTGTCAAGTTTCAAAGCGCTACTACAAACCATGCTTGATTTGGAGTTCCAAATTCACCTATCTATATAGGAGAGAACAGAGGGACACCTAAAAATATAAACTGCTACGGTAAACGAACGCTTCAACCAAGAAGAACACAGTTTGGTGAGTCAAGTGGGATTTGTGTACTGATCATTACCACCAAGTATAATCAAGATGGGTGAAAAAATATTTGCTGGTATTTTGGAAACTCGTTGTTTGTTAGAAGCTTGGCAACAACTCTCAATGATAGTGCTTTTCCACAATTTGTGCCTAGGGCTACTTCAATAGGAAAGAAACTATAGAAACAAAACTGAGACTCCTTTATTTTGTCAAGTTTCAAAGAGCTACTACAAACCATGTTGGATTTAGTGTTCCAAATTCATCTATCTATATAGGAGAGAACAGAGTGAAACCTAAAAATAAAAACTGCTATTGTAAACGAACGCTACAACCTAGAAGAACACAATTCGGTGAGAAAAGGGGCATTTGTGTACTGATCATTACCACCACGTATCATCAATATTGGGTGAAAAAATATTTGCTGCTATTTCGGAAACTCGTTATATCTTAGAAGCTTGGCAACCCCTCTCAATGAATGTGCTTTTCCCAAGACTGTGCCTAGGGTTATTTGAAGAGGAAACAAACTATAGAGACAAAACTGAGCACTTTTATATTTTGTCAAGTTTCAAAGAGATACTACAAACCATGTTGGATTTAGAGTTCCAAATCCATCCATCCATATGGGAGAGAACAGAGTGAAACCTAAAAATAAAAACTGCTACTGTAAACGAACGCTTCAACCTAGAAGAGCAAAATTTGTTGAGCCAAGTGGGATTTGTGTACTTGTCATTACCACCACGTATCGTCAAGATGGGTTACAAAGTATTTTCTGGTATTTCGGAAACTCGTAATTTCTTGGAAGCTTGGCAACTCCTTTCAATGAAAGTGCTTTTCCACAGTCTCTGCTTAGGGCTAATTGAAGAGGAAACAAATCATAGAGACAAAACTGAGAACTACTTTTTTTGTCAAGTTTCAAAGCGCTACTACAAACCATGCTGGATTTAGAGTTCCAAATTCATCTATCTATATAGGATAGAACAGAGTGAAACCTAAAAATAAAAACTGCTACTGCAGACGAAAGATTCAACATAGAAGAATAAAATTTGGTGAGCCAAGTGTGATTTGTGTAATTGTCATTACCACAAAGAATCATCAAGATTGGGTGAAAAAATATTTGCTGGTATTTCGGAAACTCGTAATTCCTTGGAATCTTGGCAACCCCTTTCAATGAAAGTGCTTTTCCACAGTCTCTGCTTAGGGCTACTTGAAGAGGAATCAAATCATAGACACAAAACTGAGAACTCCTTTATTTTGTCAAGTTTCAAAGAGCTACTACAAACCATGTTGGATTTACAGTTCCAAATTCATCTGTCTATATAGAAGAAAACAGAGTGAAACCTAAATATAAAAACTACTACTGTAGACGAACGCTTCAACCTAGAAGAACAAAATTTGGTGAGCCAAGTGAAACTGGTGTACTGATCATTACCCCCAAGTATCATCAAGATTGGGTGAAAAAATATTTGCTGGTATTTCGGAAACTCGTTATTTCTTAGAAGCTTGGAAACCCCTCTCAATGAAAGTGCCTTTCCTATGTCTCTGCCCAGGGCTACTTGAGGAAACAAACCATACGGACAAAACAGAGTACTCCTTTATTTTGTCATGTTTCAAACAGGTAATACAAACCATGTTGGATTTAGAGTTCCAAACTCATCTATTTATGTAGGAGAGAACACCTAAAAATATAAACTGCTACTGTAAACTAACGCTTCAACCTAGAAGAACAAAATTTGGTGAGTCAAGTGGGATTTGTGTACCAATCATTACCACCAAGTATCAAAAAGATTGGGTGAAAAAATATATGCTGGTATTTCGGAAACTCGTTATTTCTTAGAAGCTTGGCAACCCCTTTCAATGAAAGTGCTTTTCCACAGTTAGTAACTAAGGCTACTTCAAGAGGAAAGAAAACATAGATACAAAACTGAGAACTCCTTTATTTTGTCAAGATTCAAAGAGCTACTACAAACCATGTTGGATTTAGAGTTCCAAATTCATCTATCTATATAGGAGAGAACAGAGTGAAACATAAAAATAAAAATGCTACTGTAAACGAACGCTTCAACCTAGAAGAACACAATTTGGTGAGCGAAGTGGCATTTGTGTACTGAACATTACCACCACGTATCATCAAGATTGGGTGAAAAAATATTTGCTGGTATATCGGATACTCGTAATTTCTTGGAAGCTTGGCAACCCCTTTCAATGAAACTGCTTTTCCATAGTCTCTGCTTAGGGCTACTTGAAGAGGAAACAAATCATAGAGACAAAACTGAGAATTCCTTTAGTTTGTCAAGTTTCAAATAGCTACTACAAACCATGTTGGATTTAGAGTTCCACATTCATCTATCTATATAGGAGGGAACAGAAGGAAACCTAAAAATATAAACTGCTACTGTCAAAGAACGCTTCAACCCAGAAGAACAAAATTTGGTGAGTCAAGTGGGATTTGTGTATCGATCATTACCACCAAGTATCATCAAGATTGGGTGAAAAAATATTTGCTGGTATTTCGGAAACTCGTTATTTCTTGGAAGCTTGGCAAGCCCTTTCAATGAAAGTGCTTTTCCACAGTATCTGCTTAGGGCTACTTGAAGAGGAAACAAACCATAGAGACAAAACTGAGAACTACTTTTTTTCTGTCAAGTTTCAAAGAGCGAATACAAACCATGTTGGATTTAGAGTTCAAAATTCATCTATCTATATAGGAGAGAACAGAGGGAAACCTAAATATAAAAACGACTACTGTAGATGAACGCTTCAACCTAGAAGAACAAAATTTGGTGAGGCAAGTGGGATTTGTGTACTGATCATTACCACCATGTATCATCAAGATTGGGTGAGAAAATATTTGCTGGTATTTCGGAAACTCGTTATTTCTTAGAATCTTATCAACCCCTCTCAATGAAAGTGCTTTTCCCAGTCTGTGCCTAGGGCTACTTGAAGAGGAAACAAACCGTTGAGAAAAAACTGAGAAGTACTTTATTTTGTCAAGTTTCAAAGAGCTACTGCAAACCATGTTGGATTTAGAGTTCCAAATTCATCTATCTATATAGGAGAGAACAGAGTGAAACCTAAATATAACAACTTCTACTGTAGACGAACCCTTAAACCTAGAGGAACAAAATTTGGTGAGCCAAGTGGGATTTTTGTACTGATCATTACCACCAAGTATCATCAATATTGGGTGAGAAAATATTTGCTGCTCTTTCGGAAACTCGTTATTTCTTAGAAGACTCAACACCCCTCTCAATGAAAGTGCTTTTGCACAGTTTGTGTCTAGGGCTACATGAGGAGGAAACAAACCATGGAGACAAAACTGAGAACTCCTTTATTTTGTCAAGTTTCAAAGAGCTACTACAAACCATGTTGGATTTAGAGTTCCAAATTCATCTATCTATATAGGAGAGAACCGAGAAAAACCTAAATATAAAAACTGCTACTGTAGACGAACGCTTCAACCTAGAAGAACAAAATTTGGTGAGCCAAGTGGGAATTGTGTACTGATCATTATCACCAAGTATCATCAAGATTGGGTGAAAAAATATTTGCTGGTATTTCGGAAACTCGTTATTTCGTAAAAGCTTGTAAGCCCCTCTCAATGAAAGTGCTTTTCCACAGTCTGTGCCTTGGGGAACTTGAAGAGGAAACAAACCATAGAGACAAAACTGAGAACTCCTTTATTTTGTCAAGTTTCAAAGAGCTACTACAAACCATCTTGGATTTAGAGTTCCAAATTCATCTATCTATATAGGAGAGAACAGAGGGAAACCTAAAAATATAAACTGCTACTGTAAACGAACGCTTCAACCTAGAAGAACAAAATTTGGTGAGTCAAGTGGCATTTATGTACCGATCATTGTCACCAAGTATCATCAAGGGTGGGTGAAAAAAATATTTGCTGGTATTTCGGAAACTCGTTATTCCTTGGAAGCTTGGCAAACCTTTTCAATGCAAGTACTTTTCCACAGTCTGTGCCTAGGGCTATTGAAGAAAAAACAAATCATACAGACAAAACTGAGAACTACTTTATTTTGTCAACATTCAAAGAGCTACTACAAACCATGTTGGATGTAGAGTTCCAAATTCATCTATTTATATAGGAGAGAACCGAGAAAAACCTAAATATAAAAACTGCTACTGTAGACAAACGCTTCAACCTAGAAGAACAAAATTTGGTGAGCCAAGTGGGATTTGTGTACTGATCATTACCAATAAGTATCATCAAGATAGGGTGAAAAAATATTTGCTGCTATTTCGGAAACTCTTTATTTCTTAATAGCTTGGCAACCCCTCTCAATTAAAGTGCTTTTCCACAGTCTGTGCCTAGGGCTACTTGAAGAGGAAACAAACCATAGAGACAAAACTGAGAACTCCTTTATTTTGTCAAGTTTCAAAGAGCTACTACAAACTATGTTGGATTTAGAGTTCCAAATTCATCTATCTATATAGGAGAGAAAAGAGAGAAACCTAAATATAAAAACTGCTACGGTAGAGGAACGCTTCCACCTAGAAGAACAAAATTTGGTGAGCCAAGTGGGATTTGTATCCTGATCATTACCACCAAGTATCATCAAGATTGGGTGAAAAAATATCTGCTGGTGTTTCGGAAACTCATTGTTTCTTAGAAGCCTGGCAACCCCTCTCAATGAAAGTGCTTTTCCACAGTCTGTACCGAGGGCTACTTGAAGAGGAAACAAACGATAGAGACAAAACTGAGAACTCCTTTATTTTGTCAAGTTTCAAAGAGCTACTACAAACTATGTTGGATTTAGAGTTCCAAATTCATCTATCTATATAGGAGAGAACAGAGGGAAACCTAAAAATATAAACTGCTACTGTAGACGAACGCTTCAACCTAGAAAAACAAAATTTGGTAAGCCAAGTGGGATTTGTGTAGTGATAATTACCACCAAGTATCATCAAAATTGGGTGAAAAAATACTTGCTGGTGTTTCGGAAACTCGTTATTTCTTAGAAGCGTGGCAACCCCTCTCAATGAAAGTGCTTTCCACAGTCTGTGCCTAGGGCTACTTGAATGGAAACAAACCATAGAGACAAAACTGAGAACTCCTTTATTTTGTCAAGTTTCAAAGAGCTACTACAAACCATATTGGATTTAGATTTCCAAATTCATCTATCTATATAGGAGAGAACAGAGGGAAACCTAAATATAAAAACTGCTACTGTAGACGAACGCTTAAACCTAGAGGAACAAAATTTGGTGAGCCAAGAGGGATTTGTGTACTGATCTTTACCACAAGTATCATCAATATTCGGTGAAAAAATATTTGCTGCTATTTCAGAAACTCGTTATTTCTTAGAAATTTGGAAGCCCCTCCCAATGAAAGTGCTTTTCCACAGTCTGTGCCTTGGGGTACTTGAAGAGGAAACAAACCATAGAGACAAAACTGAGAACTCCTTTATTTTGTCAAGTTTCAAAGAGCTACTACAAACCATCTTGGATTTAGAGTTCCAAATTCATCTATCTATATAGGAGAGAACAGAGGGAAACCTAAATATAACAACTGCTACTGTAGACGAACGCTTAAACCTAGAGGAACAAAATTTGGTGAGCCTAGTGGGATTTGTGAACTGATCATTACCACCAAGTATCATTAAGATTGGTGAAAAAATATTGGCTTGTATTTCGGAAAATCGTTATTCCCTGGAACCTTGGCAACCCCTTTCAATGCATGTGCTTTTCCACAGTCTGTGCCTAGCGCTATTGAAGAGGAAAGAAACCATACATAACTGAGAACTCCTTTATTTTGTCAAGTTTCAAAGAGCTACTACAAACCATGTTGGATTTAGAGTTCCAAATTCATCTATCTATATAGGAGAGAACAGAGGGTCACCTAAAAATATAAACTGCTACTGTAAACGAACGCTTCAACCTAGAAGAACAAAATTTGGTGAGCCAGGTGGGATTTGTGTACTTATCATTACCACCAAGTATCATCAAGATTGGGTGAAAAAATATTTACTGGTATTTCGGAAACTCGTTATTTCTTAGAAGCTTGGCAACACCTTTCAATGGAAGTCCTTTTTTACAGTTTGTGCCTAGGGCTACTTGAAGAGGAAACAAACCATAGAGACAAAACTGAGAACTCCTTTATTTTGTCAAGTTTCAAAGAGCTACTACAAACGCAGTTGGATTTAGAGTTCCAAATTCATCTATCTATATGGGAGAGAGCAGAGTGAAACCTAAAACTAAAAACTGCTACTGTAAACGAACGCTTCAACCTAGAAGAACAAAATTTGGTGAGTGAAGTGGAATTTGTGTACTGATCATTACCACCAGTATCATCAAGATTTTGTGAAAAATATTTGCTGGTATTTTGGAAACTCGTTATTTCTTAGAAGCTTGGCAACAACTCTCAATGAAAGTGCTTTTCCACAGTCTGTGCCTGGGGCTACTTGAAAAGGAAACAAACCATAGAGACAAAACTGAGAACTCCTTTATTTTGTCAAGTTTCAAAGCGCTACTACAAACCATGTTGGATTTAGTGTTTTATATTCATCTATCTATATAGGAAGGAACAGAGTGAAACCTAAAAATAAAAACAGCTACTGTAAACGAACGCTTCAACCTAGAAGAACAAAATTTGGTGAGCAAAGTGAGATTTGTGTACTTATCATTACCACCAAGTATCATCAAGATTGGGTGAAAAAATATTTACTTGTATTTCGGAAACTCGTTATTTCTTAGAAGCTTGGCAACACCTTTCAATGGAAGTCCTTTTTTACAGTTTGTGCCTAGGGCTACTTGAAGAGGAAACAAACCATAGAGACAAAACTGAGAACTCCTTTATTTTGTCAAGTTTCAAAGAGCTACTACAAACCGTATTGGATTTAGAGTTCCAAATTCAGCTATCTATATAGGAGAGAACAGAGGGAAACCTAACAATATAAACTGCTACTGTAAACTAACGCTTCAACATAGAAGAACATAATTTGGTGAGTCAAGTGGGATTTGTGTACTAATCATTACCACCAAGTATCATCAAGATTGGGTGAAAAATATTTGCTGGTATTTCAGAAACACGTAATTTCTTGGAAGCTTGGCAACCCATTTCAATAGAAGTGTTTTCCACAGTCTCTGCCTGGGCTACTTGAAGAGGAAACAAATCATAGAGAAAAAACTGAGCACTACTTTTTGTCAAGTTTCAAAGAGCTACTACAAATCTTGTTGGATTTAGAGTTCCAAATTCATCTATCTATATAGGAGAGAACAAAGTGAAACCTAAAAATAAAAACTGCTACTGTAAACGAACGCTTCAATCTAGAAGAACAAAATTTGGTGAGACAAGTGGGATTTGTGTACCGATCATTACCACCATGTATCATCAAGATTGGGTGAAAAAATATTTGGTGGTATTTCGGAAACTCGTTATTTCTTTTACGCTTGGCAACTCCTTTCAATGAAAGTGCTTTTCCACAGTCTCTGCTTAGGGCTACTAGAAGAGAAAACAAATCATAGAGACAAAACTGAGAACTACTTTTTTGTGTCAAGTTTCAAAGAGCTACTACAAACCATGCTGGATTTAGAGTTCCAAATTCAGCTATCTATATAGGAGAGAACAGAGGGACACCTAAAAATATAAACTGCTAGTGTAAACGAACGCTTCAACCTAGAAGAACACAGTTTGGTGAGTCAAGTGGGATTTTTGTACTGATCATTACCAACAAGTATCATCAAGATTGGGTGAAAAAAAATTTGCTGGTATTTTGGAAACTCGTTATTTGTTAGAAGCTTGGCAACCCCTCTCAATGAAAGTGCTTTTCCACAGTCTGTGCCTAGGGCTACTTGAAGAGGAATCAAACCATAGAGACAAAACTGAGAACTCCTTTATTTTGTCAAGTTTCAAAGAGCTACTACAAACCATGTTGGATTTAGAGTTCCAAATTCATCTATCTATATAGGAGAGAACAGAGTGAGACCTAAAAATAAAAACTGCTTCTGTAAACGAACGCTTCAATCTAGAAGAACAAAATTTGGTGAGCCAAGTGGGATTTGTGTACTTGTCATTAACACCAAGTATCATCAAGATTGGGTGAAAAAATATCTGCTGGTGTTTCGGAAACTCGTTATTTCTTAGAAGACTCAACACCCCTCTCAATGAAAGTGCTTTTGCACAGTTTGTGTCTAGGGCTACATGAAGAGGAAACAAACCATGGAGACAAAACTGAGAACTCCTTTATTTTGTCAAGTTTCAAAGAGCTACTACAAACCATGTTGGATTTAGAGTTCCAAATTCATCTATCTATATAGGAGAGAACCGAGGAAAACCTAAATATAAAAACTGCTACTGTAGACGAACGCTTCAACCTAGAAGAACAAAATTTGGTGAGCCAAGTGGGAATTGTGTACTGATCATTATCACAAAGTATCATCAAGATTGGGTGAAAAAATATTTGCTGGTATTTCGGAAACTCGTTATTTCGTAAAAGCTTGGAAGCCCCTCTCAATGAAATTGCTTTTCCACAGTCTGTGCCTTGGGGAACTTGAAGAGGAAACAAACCATAGAGACAAAACTGAGAACTCCTTTATTTTGTCAAGTTTCAAAGAGCTACTACAAACCATCTTGGATTTAGAGTTCCAAATTCATCTATCTATATAGGAGAGAACAGAGGGAAACCTAAAAATATAAACTGCTACTGTAAACGAACGCTTCAACCTAGAAGAACAAAATTTGGTGAGTCAAGTGGCATTTATGTACCGATCATTGTCACCAAGTATCATCAAGGGTGGGTGAAAAAAATATTTGCTGGTATTTCGGAAACTCGTTATTCCTTGGAAGCTTGGCAAACCTTTTCAATGCAAGTACTTTTCCACAGTCTGTGCCTAGGGCTATTGAAGAAAAAACAAATCATACAGACAAAACTGAGAACTACTTTATTTTGTCAACATTCAAAGAGCTACTACAAACCATGTTGGATGTAGAGTTCCAAATTCATCTATTTATATAGGAGAGAACAGAGAAAAACCTAAATATAAAAACTGCTACTGTAGACAAACGCTTTAACCTAGAAGAACAAAATTTGGTGAGCCAAGTGGGATTTGTGTACTGATCATTAGCAATAAGTATCATCAAGATAGGGTGAAAAAATATTTGCTGCTATTTCGGAAACTCTTTATTTCTTAATAGCTTGGCAACCCCTCTCAATTAAAGTGCTTTTCCACAGTCTGTGCCTAGGGCTACTTGAAGAGGAAACAAAACAAAGAGACAAAACTGAGAACTCCTTTATTTTGTCAAGTTTCAAAGAGCTACTACAAACTATGTTGGATTTAGAGTTCCAAATTCATCTATCTATATAGGAGAGAAAAGAGAGAAACCTAAATATAAAAACTGCTACGGTAGAGGAACGCTTCCACCTAGAAGAACAAAATTTGGTGAGCCAAGTGGGATTTGTATCCTGATCATTACCACCAAGTATCATCAAGATTGGGTGAAAAAATATCTGCTGGTGTTTCGGAAACTCATTGTTTCTTAGAAGCCTGGCAACCCCTCTCAATGAAAGTGCTTTTCCACAGTCTGTACCGAGGGCTACTTGAAGAGGAAACAAACGATAGAGATAAAACTGAGAACTCCTTTATTTTGTCAAGTTTCAAAGAGCTACTACAAACTATGTTGGATTTAGAGTTCCAAATTCATCTATCTATATAGGAGAGAACAGAGGGAAACCTAAAAATATAAACTGCTACTGTAGACGAACGCTTCAACCTAGAAAAACAAAATTTGGTAAGCCAAGTGGGATTTGTGTAGTGATAATTACCACCAAGTATCATCAAAATTGGGTGAAAAAATATTTGCTGGTGTTTCGGAAACTCGTTATTTCTTAGAAGCGTGGCAACCCCTCTCAATGAAAGTGCTTTCCACAGTCTGTGCCTAGGGCTACTTGAATGGAAACAAACCATAGAGACAAAACTGAGAACTCCTTTATTTTGTCAAGTTTCAAAGAGCTACTACAAACCATATTGGATTTAGATTTCCAAATTCATCTATCTATATAGGAGAGAACAGAGGGAAACCTAAATATAAAAACTGCTACTGTAGACGAATGCTTAAACCTAGAGGAACAAAATTTGGTGAGCCAAGAGGGATTTGTGTACTGATCTTTACCACCAAGTATCATCAATATTCGGTGAAAAAATATTTGCTGCTATTTCAGAAACTCGTTATTTCTTAGAAATTTGGAAGCCCCTCCCAATGAAAGTGCTTTTCCACAGTCTGTGCCTTGGGGTACTTGAAGAGGAAACAAACCATAGAGACAAAACTGAGAACTCCTTTATTTTGTCAAGTTTCAAAGAGCTACTACAAACCATCTTGGATTTAGAGTTCCAAATTCATGTATCTATATAGGAGAGAACAGAGGGAAACCTAAATATAACAACTGCTACTGTAGACGAACGCTTAAACCTAGAGGAACAAAATTTGGTGAGCCAAGTGGGATTTGTGAACTGATCATTACCACCAAGTATCATTAAGATTGGTGAAAAAATATTGGCTTGTATTTCGGAAAATCGTTATTCCCTGGAACCTTGGCAACCCCTTTCAATGCATGTGCTTTTCCACAGTCTGTGCCTAGCGCTATTGAAGAGGAAAGAAACCATACATAACTGAGAACTCCTTTATTTTGTCAAGTTTCAAAGAGCTACTACAAACCATGTTGGATTTAGAGTTCCAAATTCATCTATCTATATAGGAGAGAACAGAGGGTCACCTAAAAATATAAACTGCTACTGTAAACGAACGCTTCAACCTAGAAGAACAAAATTTGGTGAGCCAGGTGGGATTTGTGTACTTATCATTACCACCAAGTATCATCAAGATTGGGTGAAAAAATATTTAGTGGTATTTCGGAAACTCGTAATTTCTTGGAAGCTTGGCAACCCCTTTCAATGAAAGTGCTTTTCCACAGTCTCTGCTTAGGGCTACTTGAAGAGGAAACAAATCATAGAGACAAAACTGAGAACTCCTTTATTTTGTCAAGTTTCAAAGAGCTACAACAAACCATGTTGGATTTAGAGTTCCAAATTCATCTATCTCTATAGGAGAGAACAGAGGGACACCTTAAAATATAAACTGCAACTGTAAACGAACGCTTCAACCCAGAAGAACAAAATTTGGTGAGTCAAGTGGGATTTGTGTATAGATCATTACCACCAAGTATCATCAAGATTGGGTGAAAAAATATTTGCTGGCATTTAGGAAACTCGTTATTTCTTGGAAGCTTTTCAACCCCTTTCAATGAAAGTGCTTTTCCACAGTCTCTGCTTAGGGCTACTTGAAGAGGAAACAAACCATAGAGACAAAACTGAGAACTACTTTTTTTTCTGTCAAGTTTCAAAGAGCGAATACAAACCATGTTGGATTTAGAGTTCAAAATTCATCTATCTATATAGGAGAGAACAGAGGGAAACCTAAATATAAAAACGACTACTGTAGATGAACGCTTCAACCTAGAAGAACAAAATTTGGTGAGGCAAGTGGGATTTGTGTACTGATCATTACCACCAAGTATCATCAAGATTGGGTGAAAAAATATTTGCTGGTATTTCGGAAACTCGTTATTTCTTAGAATCTTATCAACCCCTCTCAATGAAAGTGCTTTTCCCAGTCTGTGCCTAGGGCTACTTGAAGAGGAAACAAACCGTTGAGACAAAACTGAGAAGTACTTTATTTTGTCAAGTTTCAAAGAGCTACTGCAAACCATGTTGGATTTAGAGTTCCAAATTCATCTATCTATATAGGAGAGAACAGAGTGAAACCTAAATATAACAACTTCTACTGTAGACGAACCCTTAAACCTAGAGGAACAAAATTTGGTGAGCCAAGTGGGATTTTTGTACTGATCATTACCACCAAGTATCATCAATATTGGGTGAGAAAATATTTGCTGCTCTTTCGGAAACTCGTTATTTCTTAGAAGACTCAACACCCCTCTCAATGAACGTGCTTTTGCACAGTTTGTGTCTAGGGCTACATGAAGAGGAAACAAACCATGGAGACAAAACTGAGAACTCCTTTATTTTGTCAAGTTTCAAAGAGCTACTACAAACCATGTTGGATTTAGAGTTCCAAATTCATCTATCTATATAGGAGAGAACCGAGAAAAACCTAAATATAAAAACTGCTACTGTAGACGAACGCTTCAACCTAGAAGAACAAAATTTGGTGAGCCAAGTGGGAATGGTGTACTGATCATTATCACCAAGTATCATCAAGTTTGGGTGAAAAAATATTTGCTGGTATTTCAGAAACTCGTTATTTCGTAAAAGCTTGGAAACCCCTCTCAATGAAAGTGCTTTTCCACAGTCTGTGCCTTGGGGAACTTGAAGAGGAAACAAACCATAGAGACAAAACTGAGAACTCCTTTATTTTGTCAAGTTTCAAAGAGCTACTACAAACCATCTTGGATTTAGAGTTCCAAATTCATCTATCTATATAGGAGAGAACAGAGGGAAACCTAAAAATATAAACTGCTACTGTAAACGAACGCTTCAACCTAGAAGAACAAAATTTGGTGAGTCAAGTGGCATTTATGTACCGATCATTGTCACCAAGTATCATCAAGGGTGGGTGAAAAAAATATTTGCTGGTATTTCGGAAACTCGTTATTTCGTAAAAGCTTGGAAGCCCCTCTCAATGAAAGTGCTTTTCCACAGTCTGTGCCTTGGGGAACTTGAAGAGGAAACAAACGATAGAGACAAAACTGAGAACTCCTTTATTTTGTCAAGTTTCAAAGAGCTACTACAAACCATCTTGGATTTAGAGTTCCAAATTCATCTATCTATATAGGAGAGAACAGAGGGAAACCTAAAAATATAAACTGCTACTGTAAACGAACGCTTCAACCTAGAAGAACAAAATTTGGTGAGTCAAGTGGCATTTATGTACCGATCATTGTCACCAAGTATCATCAAGATTGGGTGAAAAAAATATTTGCTGGTATTTCGGAAACTCGTTATTCCTTGGAAGCTTGGCAAACCTTTTCAATGCAAGTACTTTTCCACAGTCTGTGCCTAGGGCTATGGAAGAAAAAACAAATCATACAGACAAAACTGAGAACTACTTTATTTTGTCAACATTCAAAGAGCTACTACAAACCATGTTGGATGTAGAGTTCCAAATTCATCTATTTATATAGGAGAGAACAGAGAAAAACCTAAATATAAAAACTGCTACTGTAGACAAACGCTTTAACCTAGAAGAACAAAATTTGGTGAGCCAAGTGGGATTTGTGTACTGATCATTAGCAATAAGTATCATCAAGATAGGGTGAAAAAATATTTGCTGCTATTTCGGAAACTCTTTATTTCTTAATAGCTTGGCAACCCCTCTCAATTAAAGTGCTTTTCCACAGTCTGTGCCTAGGGCTACTTGAAGAGGAAACAAACCATAGAGACAAAACTGAGAACTCCTTTATTTTGTCAAGTTTCAAAGAGCTACTACAAACTATGTTGGATTTAGAGTTCCAAATTCATCTATCTATATAGGAGAGAAAAGAGAGAAACCTAAATATAAAAACTGCTACGGTAGAGGAACGCTTCCACCTAGAAGAACAAAATTTGGTGAGCCAAGTGGGATTTGTATCCTGATCATTACCACCAAGTATCATCAAGATTGGGTGAAAAAATATCTGCTGGTGTTTCGGAAACTCATTGTTTCTTAGAAGCCTGGCAACCCCTCTCAATGAAAGTGCTTTTCCACAGTCTGTACCGAGGGCTACTTGAAGAGGAAACAAACCATAGAGACAAAACTGAGAACTCCTTTATTTTGTCAAGTTTCAAAGAGCTACTACAAACTATGTTGGATTTAGAGTTCCAAATTCATCTATCTATATAGGAGAGAACAGAGGGAAACCTAAAAATATAAACTGCTATGTAGACGAACGCTTCAACCTAGAAAAACAAAATTTGGTAAGCCAAGTGGGATTTGTGTAGTGATAATTACCACCAAGTATCATCAAAATTGGGTGAAAAAATATTTGCTGGTGTTTCGGAAACTCGTTATTTCTTAGAAGCGTGGCAACCCCTCTCAATGAAAGTGCTTTCCACAGTCTGTGCCTAGGGCTACTTGAATGGAAACAAACGATAGAGACAAAACTGAGAACTCCTTTATTTTGTCAAGTTTCAAAGAGCTACTACAAACCATATTGGATTTAGAGTTCCAAATTCATCTATCTATATAGGAGAGAACAGAGGGAAACCTAAATATAAAAACTGCTACTGTAGACGAACGCTTAAACCTAGAGGAACAAAATTTGGTGAGCCAAGAGGGATTTGTGTACTGATCTTTACCACCAAGTATCATCAATATTCGGTGAAAAAATATTTGCTGCTATTTCAGAAACTCGTTATGTCTTAGAAATTTGGAAGCCCCTCCCAATGAAAGTGCTTTTCCACAGTCTGTGCCTTGGGGTACTTGAAGAGGAAACAAACCATAGAGACAAAACTGAGAACTCCTTTATTTTGTCAAGTTTCAAAGAGCTACTACAAACCATCTTGGATTTAGAGTTCCAAATTCATCTATCTATATAGGAGAGAACAGAGGGAAACCTAAATATAACAACTGCTACTGTAGACGAACGCTTAAACCTAGAGGAACAAAATTTGGTGAGCCAAGTGGGATTTGTGAACTGATCATTACCACCAAGTATCATTAAGATTGGTGAAAAAATATTGGCTTGTATTTCGGAAAATCGTTATTCCCTGGAACCTTGGCAACCCCTTTCAATGCATGTGCTTTTCCACAGTCTGTGCCTAGCGCTATTGAAGAGGAAAGAAACCATACATAACTGAGAACTCCTTTATTTTGTCAAGTTCCAAAGAGCTACTACAAACCATGTTGGATTTAGAGTTCCAAATTCATCTATCTATATAGGAGAGAACAGAGGGTCACCTAAAAATATAAACTGCTACTGTAAACGAACGCTTCAACCTAGAAGAACAAAATTTGGTGAGCCAGGTGGGATTTGTGTACTTATCATTACCACCAAGTATCATCAAGATTGGGTGAAAAAATATTTACTGGTATTTCGGAAACTCGTTATTTCTTAGAAGCTTGGCAACACCTTTCAATGGAAGTCCTTTTTTACAGTTTGTGCCTAGGGCTACTTGAAGAGGAAACAAACCATAGAGACAAAACTGAGAACTCCTTTATTTTGTCAAGTTTCAAAGAGCTACTACAAACGCAGTTGGATTTAGAGTTCCAAATTCATCTATCTATATGGGAGAGAGCAGAGTGAAACCTAAAACTAAAAACTGCTACTGTAAACGAACGCTTCAACCTAGAAGAACAAAATTTGGTGAGTGAAGTGGAATTTGTGTACTGATCATTACCACCAGTATCATCAAGATTTTGTGAAAAATATTTGCTGGTATTTTGGAAACTCGTTATTTCTTAGAAGCTTGGCAACAACTCTCAATGAAAGTGCTTTTCCACAGTCTGTGCCTGGGGCTACTTGAAAAGGAACCAACCATAGAGACAAAACTGAGAACTCCTTTATTTTGTCAAGTTTCAAAGAGCTACTACAAACCATGTTGGATTTAGTGTTTTATATTCATCTATCTATATAGGAAGGAACAGAGTGAAACCTAAAAATAAAAACAGCTACTGTAAACGAACGCTTCAACCTAGAAGAACAAAATTTGGTGAGCCAAGTGAGATTTATGTACTGATCATTACCACCAAGTATCATCAAGATTGGGTGAAAAAATATTTACTTGTATTTCGGAAACTCGTTATTTCTTAGAAGCTTGGCAACACCTTTCAATGGAAGTCCTTTTTTACAGTTTGTGCCTAGGGCTACTTGAAGAGGAAACAAACCATAGAGACAAAACTGAGAACTCCTTTATTTTGTCAAGTTTCAAAGAGCTACTACAAACCATATTGGATTTAGAGTTCCAAATTCATCTATCTATATAGGAGAGAACAGAGGGAAACCTAACAATATAAACTGCTACTGTAAATTAACGCTTCAACATAGAAGAACATAATTTGGTGAGTCAAGTGGGATTTGTGTACTAATCATTACCACCAAGTATCATCAAGATTGGGTGAAAAAATATTTGCTGGTATTTCAGAAACACGTAATTTCTTGGAAGCTTGGCAACCCCTTTCAATGGAAGTGTTTTCCACAGTCTCTGCCTGGGCTACTTGAAGAGGAAACAAATCATAGAGAAAAAACTGAGCACTACTTTTTGTCAAGTTTCAAAGAGCTACTACAAATCTTGTTGGATTTAGAGTTCCAAATTCATCTATCTATATAGGAGAGAACAAAGTGAAACCTAAAAATAAAAACTGCTACTGTAA